>NW_020892702.1:0-1153 GCF_003945725.1 Corapipo altera
TTGGAAAGTTGTGGAATCAAGGGACCATTGTGACACTGCAGGGCCTCAAGGAATTACAGGAACACTGGGACACTGTGGCAGGACATTCCCCCCTGGAATGGGACCAAGACAATGCCCTAGTTGCAAATGTATCAGTGCTGAGCTGAGAGGGGCCCAGGCCAGGCCAGGAGATGTTGAAACCAGTCTGGGTTCAACCCTGAATTAACATCCTGATGGTGAGGCAACCCCTGGAGTCCAAGGACTGTCAGTCCATACCATAAAGTTCCAGATTTCTGGGCTTGGATAAACAAGCTCACAGTGCTACGAGTGGGCAAAACCAACTGGCTCCCTTCTCCTCCTGGGTTCCACCCAGAGCCTGACCAGGGATTAAGGGGAAAACCCAGGCAGTCAACCTGCCCCATCTGCTGCCAAACAAGGCCAGACATCCACTGCCAGGGCCTTGACCACTCTCTAAAGACAGAAAGATAAAGATCACATTTTGCTCACAATCAGACATAAGACTTGATTAATGAACACATACAAAGATCATTCACTAATGAGCTGAGACTCACAGATCTCACTAATAAGCACATTTATTTGGTTCATGGGCAGATACATGGGTAGTCTTTCCACACCACATCTTTGACCAACAAACATACACAATTTGAGCTAAGGAGCAAATACAGGGATAAATACACTGTTAGGTTGGAAGGTTAATCTAGAGCTCAGCTTTGGCTCAGGGCCTGTTGTTCAGCCTCAGCACTTCAGTGACAGCCACACAGGGCTTTACATCACACACACAGTTTCCATGTTCATTACATATTCTCCCTTACTTAAGACACAGACATCACTTTGCTTTACACAGTCACACCCCCTATTGCAAGTCCTTAGTTGTCTTTTGGGGTCTCCTTCAGGGCTCTCTGGTGGGTTTTTTGGCATCTGGTGCCCCCAAAGTTGAGGTGTCCACTTCTTGACCTCGGTTCTGAGCAGACACAGTGTCATTACCTTTCACCACAAAGACTGGAACGTTTGGGTTTGATCTTCTCTGGCCCACAGAGCTCAGCTTCCATCCTGTTTGCTTACTTACATCCCTGATCCAATTCTCCAGGACCTCTCCAAGATTCTACTTTTCCTTCCTTGGCCATAGAGAAATGTTGGGAGCAGTCTTCTATAT
>NW_020892703.1:0-541 GCF_003945725.1 Corapipo altera
AAATTATTAAATATATTGCATACCTTTATAATCGTTGTTATATGTTACATATTATTACATATTACATTTATCTATTATATTGAATATTTGACATTGAATGAAATTTATCAAAAGAAAGAAAGAGAGAAAGACAGAAAGGGAGAAAGAAAAAAGAAAGAGAAAGAAAATAAAGAGAGAAAGAAAGAGAGAAAAAGAAAGAGGAAGAGAAAAAAAAAAGAAAAAGAAAAATGAAAATCGAAAAGAGAAATAGAAAAAAAAAGAAAGAAAAGAAAAAAAGAAAGAAAAGAAAAAAGAAAAAAGCAAAAAGAAAAAAGAAATAAAAAAGAACAAGGAAAAAGAAAAAAGAGAAAGGGAAAAAAGAAAAAAGAAAGAGGAAAGAAAAAAAAGAAAAGAAAAAAGAAAATCAAAAAGAGAAATAGAAAAAAAAGCAAAAAAGAAAAAAGAAAGAAAGAAAAAAGAAGAAAGAAAGAGAAAAAAGAGAAAAGAAAAAAAAGAAAAAGAAAAAAGAACAAAGAAAGAAAGAACAAAGGAAAAAGAAAAA
>NW_020892703.1:641-1153 GCF_003945725.1 Corapipo altera
AAAAAAAGAAAAAAGAAAAATGAAAAATGAAAAAAGAAAAATGAAAAGAGTAAAAAAGAAAAAATAAAAAACATGATTAGTCCTTGTCCCAACGTTGATCCACATGATGGGATGGTTGATCCTTGTCCCAACGTTGATCCTCATGATGGGATGGTTGATCCTTGTCCCAACGTTGATCCTCATGATGGGATGGTTAATCCTGGTTCCAGCGTCAATCCATGATGGGATGGTTAATCCTGGTTCCAGCGTCGATCCATAGGATGGGATGGTTAATCCTGGTTCCAGCGTCGATCCATAGGATGGGATGGTTAATCCTGGTTCCAGCGTCGATCCATAGAATGGGATGGTTAATCCTGGTTCCAGTGTCAATCCCTATCCTCATGCTGGCATGTTAATCCTGGTCCCAGCGTCCATCCAGCTGGGTCGGCCTGGCCGATGGGAAGCCCAGGATCCTGGGGGCTCTTTCCCCGTGCTGTGGAAGCCTGAGGTCCATCCGCGGGGGGCGGAGGAGG
>NW_020892704.1:0-506 GCF_003945725.1 Corapipo altera
GATGTCATCATTGGGGGCGACGTCATCGACAAGAGGGGTGATGTCATTGATGGGGCAGTGACGTCAGCAATGAGAGGGGTGACGTCATCAATGGGGGTGATGTCAGCAATGGGAGGGGTGACGTCATTGACAGAGTGATGTCATCAGTGGGAGGGGTGACAGCGTCATCAGGGGTGACGTCATTGATAGGAGTGATGTCATCGGTGGGGGGTGACATTGACAGAGTGATGTCATCAACAGGGGTGACGTCATCAATTGGAGCAGTGATGTCATCGATGGGGTGATGTCATCGACAGGGAGTGATGTCATTGATGGGAGCAGTGATGTCATCGATGGGGTGATGATGTCATGGAGGGGGCGGTGACGTCACCCAGGAAAGAAGGACGTGGGCGGGTCACACCTCGGGGGTGACGTCACTCACCCCCCCCCGTGATGTCACTGCTGCTCCCCACTGCTCTGTACTGGTCTATACTGGTCCCCACTGGTCTATACTGGTCCATACTGGT
>NW_020892704.1:606-1153 GCF_003945725.1 Corapipo altera
TCCCCACCGGTCTGTACTGGTCTATACTGGTCCGTACTGGTCTATACTGATCCATACTGGTCCATACTGATCCATACCGGTTTATACTGGTCTATACTGGTCTGTACTGGTCCCTACTGGTCCCCACTGTTCCCCAGTTGTCTATACTGGTCCATACTGGTCTGTACTGGTCCATACTGGTCTATACTGGTCTGTACTGGTCTATACTCGTCCGTACTGGTCCCCACTGTTCCCCACCGGTCTATACTGGTCCGTACTGGTCTATACTGGTCTATACCGGTCTCTACTGGTCCATACTGGTCTATACTGGTCTATACTGATCCATACTGGTCCCCACTGGTCTATACTGGTCCGTACTGGTCCCCACTGTTCCCCACTGGTCTGTACTGGTCCATACTGGTCTGTACTGGTCTATACTGGTCTGTACTGGTCTATACTGGTCTGTACTGGTCCGTACTGGTCCCCACCTCGTCCTTCTCGATGGTGGCGTCGCTGAGCAGCCGAACGTCGTCGTGGACGTCGAAGTTGAAGAGGGGCCCTGGGGGGG
>NW_020892705.1:0-1152 GCF_003945725.1 Corapipo altera
CCAGTGCCTCCCAGTACATCCCAGTGCCTCCCAGTGCCTCCCAGTGCATCCCAGTGCCTCCCAGTACATCCCAGTACATCCCAGTACCTCCCAGTTCCCCCCCAGGCGACTCCGGAGGCCCCGTCGTTGTCACGTGGGGGAAGCGCCACTTCCAGGTCAGTGGGACACCGGGGGGGGGGGGGGGGGGGGAAACGGGGGGGAATGGGGGGGGATAGGGGGGGGGGCACTGGGCAAACTGGTTATGGGGCTGACTCAGGTGGGGGCCCTGGTCCCTGTGTGACCCCCCTGACCCCTGTGTGACCCCTTGACCCCCGTCTGACCCCCCTGACCCCTGTGTGACCCCCCTGACCACTGTGTGACCCCCCTGACCCCTGTGTGACCCCCCTGACCCCCATGTGACCCCCATGTGCCCCCTCCAGGTGGGCGTGGTCAGCTGGGGTGTGGTCCCTGACCCCTGTGTGACCCCCTGACCCCCGTGTGCCCCCTCCAGGTGGGCGTGGTCAGCTGGGGCGTGGTCCCTGACCCCCCCTGACCCCTGTGTGCCCCCCCGGGCCCCCCCGGCCCCCCCCTGACCCCTGTGTGACCCCCTGACCCCCGTGTGCCCCCTCCAGGTGGGCGTGGTCAGCTGGGGCGTGGTCCCCGTGTGCCACGAGCGCCGGGCCCCGTCCTACGCCCGCGACTTCCACGTGAGCCTGTTCGAGGTGCTGCCCTGGCTGAGGGAGAAGCTGCAGGACGAGGACCTGGGCTTCCTGCCCTGAGCCCTGGGGACACGCCAGCACACGCTGGGACACGCCAGAACACGCCAGCACACGCCAGGACACGCAGGGACACGCCAGGGACACGCCACGGCCACGCGACCCCACAGGGGTGGGATGTTGGTGGGGGGGATCAGAGGGGGCTGTGGGGACGATTTCAGGGGTTCCTCTGGGTCTGGGGGGGTCCCAGTCCCTCCCCCCCGGGTGCCAATAAACGTGGCCACGTCCCCCTTGACCCTTTATTGCCCCCCCCCCAGTGGCCCCCGGGGGTCCCTCACTGGCCCCCGAAAAGGTCCTCGTTGTACACGACCTGCGAGCGCTTGTCGCGGTGGGAGCCCTTGGCGCTGTTCTTCACGGCTGGGGGGGGACAAAAGGGGGGTCAGGGATGTTGGGGGGA
>NW_020892706.1:0-439 GCF_003945725.1 Corapipo altera
TTGGGGTTGAGAAATTGGGGATTGGGGTGGGAAATGTGGGATTGGGGGTGGGAAATCCAAGATAGGGATTGAAAAACGTGGGATTCAGTTGGGAAATCCAGGATTTGGACTGGGAAATGTGGGATAAGGGGCAGGAAATGTGGGATAGGGGTGGGAAATTTGGGATAGAGGTGGGAAATCCAGGATTTGGACTGGGAAATGTGGGATAGGGACAGGAAATGTGGGATTGAGGCTGGGAAATGTGGGATGGGGTGGAAAATGAGGGATTGGGGTTGGAAATCCAGGATTTCGCCTGGGAAATGTGGAATAAGGACAGGAAATGCAGGATTGGGGCTGGGAAATGTGGGATTGGGGTGGGAAATCCAGGATTTGGGCTGGGAAATGTGGAATAGGGACAGGAAATGTGGGATTAGGGCTGGGAAATGTGGGATAGGGGTGG
>NW_020892706.1:539-1152 GCF_003945725.1 Corapipo altera
GAAATGTGGGATTGGGGTTGAAAAATGTGGGATTTGGGCTGGGAAATTTGGGATAAGGGGCAGAAAATCCAGGATGATTTTGACTGGGAAATATGGGATTGGGGTTGGGAAATGTGGAATAGGGACAGGAAATGCGGGATTTGGGCTGGGAAATGTGGAATAGGGACAGGAAATGTGGGATTGGGGCTGGGAAATTGGGGATAGGGGTGTGAATCCCGGGCTGAGGGGTCCCTCACAGTGGGAGTGCAGGTCCCGGGCCGGGTGCTCCCCCTGGATCTGCAGCTGGAACACGCAGTGGCTGCGGGACGAGCGATCGTTGAGCCCCGTCCGAGCCACGGAACGGTTGGAACCCGCCCGCTGCAGCAGCTCCAGAACCTGGGGGGGGAAAACGGGGGGGAAACAGCCCAAAACGGGGGGGAAACTGCCCCAAAGGGGGAGAAAACAGGCAAAAATGGGGAGAAAACAGCTCGAAAGGGGGAGAAAACAGCCCGAAAAAGGGAGAAAACAGCCCAAAATAGGGGTTAAACACTTCAAAAGGGGGAGAAAACAGCTCAAAATAGGGAGAAAACAGCTCAAAATAGGGAGAAAACAGCTCAAAATGGGGAGAAAACAG
>NW_020892707.1:0-1152 GCF_003945725.1 Corapipo altera
GTCATTTTTTGGGGAGATTTCTGTGAGTTTCTAGTCATTTTTTGGGGAGATTTGTGTGTGTTTCTGGTCATTTTTTTGGAGAAGTTTGGGTGAGTTTCTGGTCATTTTTTGGGGAGATTTGTGTGAGTTTCTTTTTATTTTTTGGAGATATTGTGGTGAATTTGAGGTCACTTTTGGAGGGAGATTTGGCCGAGTTTCAGGTCTATTTTGGGGGAGGTTTGGGTGAGTTTTGTGTCCTTTTTTGGGAGATTTGTGAGAGTTTCTGGTCATTTTCTGGGGAGGTTTGTGTGACTTTCTGGTCATTTTTAGGGGAGATTTATTTGAGTTTTTGGTCATATTTTGGGGAGATTTGTGTGTGTTTCTGGTCATTTTTTGGAGAGATTTGTCTGAGTGTGTGGTCATTTTTTGGGGAGATTTGTGTGAACTTCTTTTTATTTTTTGATGGATATTTTGGTGAATTTGAGGTCACTTTTCAGGGGAGATTTGGCCAAGTTTCAGGTCTTTTTTGGGGGAGATTTTGGTGTGTTTTGCGTCATTTTTTGGGGAGATTTGTGTGAGTTTCTGGTCATTTTCTGGGGAGGTTTGTGTGATTTTCTGGTCATTATTAGGGGAGATTTTGGTGTGTTTTGTGTCATTTTTTGGGGAGATTTGTGTGAGTTTCTGGTCATTTTCTGGGGAGGTTTGTGTGATTTTCTGGTCATTTTTAGGGGAGATTTATTTGAGGTTTTGGTCATTTCTTTGGGACATTTGGGTGAGTTCCTTGTCATTTTTTGGGGATATTTGGGTTATTTTCTGGTTATTTTTTGGGGAGTTTTTGGTCAGTTTCTGGTCATTGTTTGGGGAGATTTGTGTGAATTTTGGGACATTTTTGGGGGAGATTTGGGAGCCTTTGTGGTCATTTTTTGGGGATATTTGGGTGAGTTTTGGGTCATTTTTTGGGTGATTTTGTTGAGTTTCTGGTCATTGTTTGGGGAGATTTTAATTTTTTGGGGAGATTTTTGTTAGTTTGAGGTCACTTTTGGGGGGGAGATTTGGCCAAGTTTCGGTCATTTTTGAGGGAGATTTGTGGGAGTTTCTGGTCATTTTCTGGGGAGATTTGTGTGAGTTTCTGGTCATTGTTTGGGGAGATTTATTTGAGTTTTAGTCATTTCT
>NW_020892708.1:0-1152 GCF_003945725.1 Corapipo altera
TCCCGTGGGGGTGGGAAACTCCGGGATGAGGAGGAAAAGAGGAACAAGGCTCCCCTCCAAAAAGGGGCACAAGGGACCCCCCTGAGCCCTGCTGGGCTGGGGGACCCTCAACCCTACAGTGTCCCCCCTCCCCCTGGGCTGGGGGGGCTCCCTGACCCCCCCCCGGGGTTGGGGAACCCCCTGTCCCCCTCCCCTTCCCCCAGGGTTCCCCCCTGTGCATTAGGGGGGGGATTTGCCCCCCCGGGGGGCAGGTTGTTCCCCCCCCCCACTGGGGCACAGGAGGGATTTGGGGGTGCAGAACCGACTGGGGGAGGGGGTCACACCGCCGTGACCCCCCTCAAACGCTCCCCCCCCCCCAGCCTGTGTCCCCCAGTTCACCAACTGCCCCACCATGGTGATCCTCGTGGGGTTGCCCGCCCGGGGCAAAACCTACATCTCCCGAAAACTCACCCGCTACCTCAACTGGATCGGGACCCCCACACGGGGTGAGTGTTTTTGGGGCGCTGGGGGGGGGTGCGGGGAAGGTTTGAGGACCCCCTAAAGCCCCCCCCCCGACCCCTCCCGCAGTGTTCAACGTGGGGGAGTATCGCAGGGAGGCCGTGCCCAGGTACGAGAACTACGAGTTCTTCCGCCCGGACAACCCCGAGGGGATGGAAATCCGCAGGTCAGAGGGGGGGGGTTTGGGGCGAGGGGGGTATTTTGGGGTGTATTTGGAGGGGGGGCACAGCTAAGAGGCCCCCCCGTCCCCAAATTCCCAGGCACTGCGCCCTGGCCGCCCTCAAGGACGTCCGGACCTACCTGAGCTCTGAGGGGGGGCAGGTGGCGGTAAGACCCCCCCCCCCAGGGATACAACAACCCCCACAAGGGGTAAAAGAGCCCCCCCAAATTTTGGGGGGGGTCCAAACTGCCCCCCCAACCCCTCCCCAGGTGTTTGATGCCACCAACACGACGCGGGAGCGGCGGGATGTGATCCTGCAGTTCGCCAAGGAAAACGGGTACAAGGTGCAGCTGGGGGGGCACCAGGAATTTTGGGGGGTTACGGACTGAGGGGGGGTCTAGAGCACAGTTTGGGGGTGGTCCTGGTTTGGGGGTGTCCGCAGTACGTGGGGGGTGACACTGTTTTGGGGGTGTTGCAGTTTGGGGGGGCGGTGG
>NW_020892709.1:0-620 GCF_003945725.1 Corapipo altera
GGATATTTAGGGGTTGGGTGTTTTGGGATGTTCTGGGTGGGTTTTTGGGATGTTCTGAGTTTTTTGGGATGTTCTGTTCTGGGTTTTTGGGATGTTCTGTTCTGGGTTTTTGGGATTTTCTGTTCTGTGTTTTTTGGGATATTCTGGTTTTTGGGGGGATATTTAGGGTTGGGTGTTTTGGAATATTCTGTTCTGGGTTTTTGGGATATTTTTTTCTGGGTTTTTGGGATGTTCTGGGTTGTTTTTTTGGGATGTTCTATTCTGGGATTTTGGGATGTTCTGGGCTGAGTTTTTGGGATATTTGGGCCGTGTTTTTTGGGATGTTCTGGGTTTTTTGGGATATTTAGGTTTGGGTTTCTTGGAATGTTCTGGTCTGTGATTTTTTGGGATGTTCTGGGTTGGGTTTTTGGGATGTTCTGTTCTGGTTTTTTTGGGATGTTCTGGGTGGGTTTTTTTTGGGATATTCTGTGTTGGGTGTGTTGGAATTTTCTGGGTTGGGTTTTTTTTGGGATGTTCTGTTCTGGGTTTTTGGGATGTTCTGTTCTGGGTTTTTGGGATGTTCTGTTCTGGGTTTTTTGGAATATTCTGTTCTGGGTTTTTGGGATGTTCTGTTCTGGGTT
>NW_020892709.1:720-1152 GCF_003945725.1 Corapipo altera
GGATATTTAGGGGTTGGGTGTTTTGGGATGTTCTGGGTGGGTTTTTGGGATGTTCTGAGTTTTTTGGGATGTTCTGTTCTGGGTTTTTGGGATGTTCTGTTCTGGGTTTTTGGGATTTTCTGTTCTGTGTTTTTTGGGATATTCTGGTTTTTGGGGGGATATTTAGGGTTGGGTGTTTTGGAATATTCTGTTCTGGGTTTTTGGGATATTTTTTTCTGGGTTTTTGGGATGTTCTGGGTTGTTTTTTTGGGATGTTCTATTCTGGGATTTTGGGATGTTCTGGGCTGAGTTTTTGGGATATTTGGGCCGTGTTTTTTGGGATGTTCTGGGTTTTTTGGGATATTTAGGTTTGGGTTTCTTGGAATGTTCTGGTCTGTGATTTTTTGGGATGTTCTGGGTTGGGTTTTTGGGATGTTCTGTTCTGGTTTTTTT
>NW_020892710.1:0-664 GCF_003945725.1 Corapipo altera
CCCAGTGCTCCCAGTTCACTCCCAGTATATCCCAGTTCATTCCCAGTGCTCCCAGTTCCCTCCGAGTGCTCCCAGTTCCATCCCAGTATCACTCCCAGTTCCCCCACAGTTCCCTCCCAGTTCCATCCCAGTATCACTCCCAGTGCTCCCAGTCCCCTCCCATTTCCCTCCCAGTCCCCCCCCCAGCCCCCCCCAAGCCCCGCCCCCGCCCCCCAAACAACCAAAACTCGACTTTTTTTGGGGTGAAAAAAACCCGTCGCTTTTTTTACTGGGCGTGGTCGGGGGGGCGGAGCTTCCCCAGCGCCTCCCGGGCGAGCTCCGCCCCCTGGCGGACACGCCCCAGCTCCTCGGCCAATCGCAGCAGCTCCGGGCCCAGCTCCCGGCGCGCGGAGAGCTCCGCCCCCAGCGCCGCCGCCTCCGACTCCGCCCTCTTTTTGGACTCGCAGAGACACGCCCTGAGAGGGGGCGGGGCTATGTTAATGAGGGGGGAGTTTTAGGGTCATTTTTATCTCATTTTAATATGAATTTTAAGGTAATTTTTATTTTAATTTTTATGTGATTTGGTTATTTTTAATGTTATTTTTAATGTTATTTTTATGTTAATTTAATGTTATTTTTATGTTAATTTTAGGTTATTTTTATGTTAATTTTAGGTTATTTTTAT
>NW_020892710.1:764-1152 GCF_003945725.1 Corapipo altera
CCCAGTGCTCCCAGTTCACTCCCAGTATATCCCAGTTCATTCCCAGTGCTCCCAGTTCCCTCCGAGTGCTCCCAGTTCCATCCCAGTATCACTCCCAGTTCCCCCACAGTTCCCTCCCAGTTCCATCCCAGTATCACTCCCAGTGCTCCCAGTCCCCTCCCATTTCCCTCCCAGTCCCCCCCCCAGCCCCCCCCAAGCCCCGCCCCCGCCCCCCAAACAACCAAAACTCGACTTTTTTTGGGGTGAAAAAAACCCGTCGCTTTTTTTACTGGGCGTGGTCGGGGGGGCGGAGCTTCCCCAGCGCCTCCCGGGCGAGCTCCGCCCCCTGGCGGACACGCCCCAGCTCCTCGGCCAATCGCAGCAGCTCCGGGCCCAGCTCCCGGCGCGC
>NW_020892711.1:0-312 GCF_003945725.1 Corapipo altera
CATGGGGCCCTATAGGGTGTCATTGGGCCCTATAGGGTGTCATAGCCCCCTATGGGGCTCTGCAGAGTGTTCCAGGGCACTCTGGGGCAGGAGGGACCCACGGGGCCCTATAAGGTGTCACGGGGTCCTACAGGGTGTCATGGGGCCCTATAGGGTGTCATAGCCCCCTATGGGGCTCTGTAGGGTGTTCCAGGGCACTCTGGAGCAGGAGGGACCCACAGGGCCCTATGGGGAGTCATGGGGTCCTATGGGGTCCTGTAGGGTGTCACGGGACCCTCTGGGGGCTCTGTGGGGCAGGAGGGACCCACAGGG
>NW_020892711.1:412-1152 GCF_003945725.1 Corapipo altera
GGGGTCTCCTGTGGGGTGTCCTGGGGCCCTATGGGGCAGGAGGGACCTGTGGGGCTCTATAGGGAGTCGTGGGGTCCTGTGGGGTGTCCCGGGGCTCTGTGGCCCTATAGGGTGTCACAAGGCCCTATGGGGACTCCTGGAGGCAGGTGGCACCCAGAAGGTCCTATAGGGTGTCCTGGGGCCCTATGGGGCTCTGTGGGGTGGCAGGGAGCCACAGGGCCCTATAGGATGTCCCAAGGCCCTGTGGGGTCTCCTGGGCCCCTCTGGGCCTCTGTGGGGCAGGAGGGACCTACGGCACCATATGGGACATCTCAGGGGTCTATAGGGGCCTGTGGGGTGTCCTGGGGCCCTATGGGACAGGAGAGACCCACAGGACTCTATGGGGTGTCAAAGGGCTCTATAGGGTCCCATATGGTGCCCTGGGGTCCTATAGAGCTCTACAGGGTGTCCCAGGGCTATATGGGATGTCCCAGGGCCCTATAGGGCTCTATAGGGTGTCCCAGGGCCCTATAGGATGCCCCAGGCTCTATAGGGTGCCCCGAGTCCCTATAGGGCTCTATATGATGTCCCAGGCTCTATAGGGTGTCCCAGACTCTATAGGACTCTATAGGATGCCCAAGGTTCCTATAGGACCCTATATGGTGTCCCAGGCTCTATAGGGTGGCCTGGATCCCTATAGGACTCTATAGGGTGTCCCAGACTCTATAGGACTCTATAGGATGCCCAAGGTCCCTATAGGA
>NW_020892712.1:0-1152 GCF_003945725.1 Corapipo altera
GTCTGCAAAGGGAATGGGCAGGAAAAAGCTGGATTGATCCTCCAGGCCGGGTTGGATGGGGCTTGGAGCAACCCGGGGTGGTGGAAGGTGTCGGGGTTGGAATGGGATGATCCTGAAGGTCCCTTCCCACCCAAACCACTCCGTGACTCCGTGACGTCTCTTTGCCCACCTCCGACTAAACCAACGGGGAACTCCTTCGCCTCGGAATTCCGGGTCCGTGCGCGCGCGAAGGAAGGGATCAAAAGGAGCCGTGGGAGAAATGAGGGAGCGGAAAAAAAAACAAAAACCCTCGGCTGCCAAACTCCGAGGGAACTCAGGAATGCTTCTGATTCCCCTTTAATTGCATTCTTGGTAGGGGCTGAGGCAGCTCGAGCAGCCCCTGCTGCATGCTGCTGCATGACCCTCCCTTGCAACACAGCCAGGTGGAAGGGCTCAGAGATTCCCGCTGCTAAAAGATTCCCGGTGCTAAAAGATTCCCGCTGCTAAAAGATTCCTGGTGATAAAAAATTCCTGCTGCTAAAAATTCCCGCTGCTAAAAGATTCCCGCTGCTAAAAGATTC
Source organism: Corapipo altera (assembly GCF_003945725.1). Classification (NCBI taxonomy): domain Eukaryota; kingdom Metazoa; phylum Chordata; class Aves; order Passeriformes; family Pipridae; genus Corapipo; species Corapipo altera. The sequence continues at coordinate 561 of NW_020892712.1, forward strand.
CCGGTGCTAAAAAATTCCTGCTGCTAAAAATTCCCGCTGCTAAAAGATTCCCGGTGCTAAAAGATTCCCGCTGCTAAAAGATTCCCGCTGCTAAAAGATTCCTGGTGCTAAAAAATTCCTGGTGCTAAAAGATTCCTGGTCCTAAAAGATTTCCGGTGCTAAAAAATTCCCACTGCTAAAAGATTCCTGGTGCTAAAAGATTCCCACTGCTGAACGATTCCTGGTGCTAAAAGATTCCCGCTGCTAAAAGATTCTTGGTGCTAAAAGATTCCCGCTGCTAAAAGATTCCTGGTGCTAACTATTCCCGGTGCTAAAAAATTCCTGGTGCTAAAAAATTCCCGCTGCTGAAAGATTCCAGGTGCTAAAAGATTCCTGGTGCTAAAAGATTCCTGCTGCTAAAAGATTCCTGCTGTTAAAAGATTCCTGCTGATAAAAGATTCCTGCTGCTAAAAGATTCCTGCTGCTAAAAGATTCCTGCTGCTAAAAGATTCCCGGTGCTAAAAGATTCCTGCTGTTAAAAGATTCCTGGTGTTTAAAGATTCCCACTGCTAAAAGATTCCCGGTGCTAAAAGATTCCTGCTGCTAAAAGATT
>NW_020892713.1:0-571 GCF_003945725.1 Corapipo altera
GTCTGTTCGGGGACCCCCGGACCCCAGAGATGAGGGAGGGTCTGTTCGGGGACCCCCAAACCCCAGAGATGAGGGAGGGTCTGTTTGGGGACCCGTGGACCTCAGAAATGGAGGGGGGGTCTGTTCGGGGACCCCCGGACCCCAGAAATGGGGAGGGGTCTATTCGGGACCCCGGGGTCCCACAGGTTGGGGAGGGGTCTGCTGGGGACCCCCGGACCTCAGAGATATGGGAGTGGGTCGGTTGTGGGGCCCCCGTGCCCCACAGATTGAGGAGGGGTCTATTTGGGACCCGTGGACCCCAGAGATGTGGGGGGGTCTGTTCGAGACCCCGGGGCCCCACAGATTGGGGGGGTCTGCCGGGGACCCCTGGGCCCCAGAGATTGGGGAGGGGGCCCAATGGGACCCCCGGGCGTGCAGGGAACCCCCCCCCCCCCTCAAATGGGACCCCCGAATGAGGGGGAGGGCCTTAAAACTCCATCGGTGATTTGGGGGGGGGGGCTGCGGGCCCACCTTGGGGAGCCCGCCCCCCAATCCAGAGTAACGGGGGGACTTTGGGGAGGGCCCCCCCCCC
>NW_020892713.1:581-1152 GCF_003945725.1 Corapipo altera
GTCTGTTCGGGGACCCCCGGACCCCAGAGATGAGGGAGGGTCTGTTCGGGGACCCCCAAACCCCAGAGATGAGGGAGGGTCTGTTTGGGGACCCGTGGACCTCAGAAATGGAGGGGGGGTCTGTTCGGGGACCCCCGGACCCCAGAAATGGGGAGGGGTCTATTCGGGACCCCGGGGTCCCACAGGTTGGGGAGGGGTCTGCTGGGGACCCCCGGACCTCAGAGATATGGGAGTGGGTCGGTTGTGGGGCCCCCGTGCCCCACAGATTGAGGAGGGGTCTATTTGGGACCCGTGGACCCCAGAGATGTGGGGGGGTCTGTTCGAGACCCCGGGGCCCCACAGATTGGGGGGGTCTGCCGGGGACCCCTGGGCCCCAGAGATTGGGGAGGGGGCCCAATGGGACCCCCGGGCGTGCAGGGAACCCCCCCCCCCCCTCAAATGGGACCCCCGAATGAGGGGGAGGGCCTTAAAACTCCATCGGTGATTTGGGGGGGGGGGCTGCGGGCCCACCTTGGGGAGCCCGCCCCCCAATCCAGAGTAACGGGGGGACTTTGGGGAGGGCCCCCCCCCC
>NW_020892714.1:0-1152 GCF_003945725.1 Corapipo altera
GGCCCCGGGAACACGGGGAGCACCGGCGGCACCGGGGCGGGGAGAGCCCGGTCCCTCCCCGCCGGGCCGAGCGGGAGGCGGGTGAGCGGCGCGGGGATGCGGCGGGAGGAGCCGCGGGGGTGCGGAGGGGCCCGGATGGACCCGGATCGGCGGCGGGGATGGCGGGATCCGGAAGACGGGGGACGGAGGATCGGGGTGGCCCTGGGGCTGTAGGGCCTCCGGGCGCTGTGGGGCCCTGGGCTGGGGTCCGCACGGAGGCGGTGCGGGTGTCCCGGGCGGCGCGGGGGGGCCGCGGGGCTGTGTCGGCCCCAGGGCCGTGGGGCAGGCTCGGGGTGCGGGTGCGGCGATGCCCCGCGGCTGCTCGTCCCCGGGACCACGTGCGTGTTCCCCCGAACACGTGCGCGGGCGAAGTTCCCGCGGCCGGGGCTGCCCCTGCTCGGTGGGGCGCGGGCGCTGCCCACCCTGCGGCACCCACCTCCACGGAGCCCAGACCCGTGGCAGCCCTGAGACCCCCCCACCTGCCCCCCGTCACGGCTCAGGGTGAGCTGGGGGGACACAGCAGAGGCGGAGAGGAAGAAGGGGACAGAGTCACCAGAGCCAGGCACCCCTGCCCCGCCCTGGACCCTCCTGCTCTCCCCGCGGGGGGCTCACCACTGTGAGCCCTGGACCAGTGTGGCCAGGACATGCCAGTCTTGGCTTGGTGGCAGACGACACCCAAGCGCCTCGGGGTGTCCCAGGCAGAGACACTGATATCTCGGGGTGCCCCGATGCCCCCCGAGTGAGTGCCGCCGCCGCAGCTCCCAGTCGGGGTGAAAAAAAATAGCGCGCCCCCCCGGGGCCCCCCCCCCCCCCGATCTCGGCCAGGTTAATCTTTAGCCGCTGGACGCCGGTAATGAGGGCTCATTATCCGACATTGCCGCTGGCGGGGGACCGGGATAGGGCCAGGGAGAAGCCCCGGACGCTGACACGGTGACGGGGGCCCCGGTGTGGTGGAGCCAGGCTGCGTGCGGGTGAGCAGGGCGGGGGGACACGGAGGACAGCGACGGGCTGGGGGTGACGTGGCCTTGGTGCCCGTGGCACCTGGCCGTGGGTCACACTGGTGACACAGGGAGTCCCAGCTGCCTGTGTGGGGTGACGCGGTGTCACCCCCGG
>NW_020892715.1:0-1152 GCF_003945725.1 Corapipo altera
CTATCCAGGCTGGAGAGCCCTGCATTTCTGCTGCTGGCTTCTCCACAACCTCCTTTCCTCTCTCCAGGAGTCCCACAACCCTCTGGCACCCTGCCTGCAAGAGATCCCTGTCCAGAGGGCTGGCTGCCTGCAGGACATTCCTGCCCCAGTATTTGTTGTCTCAGAAATTAACTGCACAACAAGGTATGTTTTCTCGCATAGCTGCTCTTTGCTCTGACTGTTTTTTGGCAAGCAGGTGCTGCCTGGAGTGTGGCCGACGTTTGTGATAATGGTCAGGGTTGGTCTGGAAAGGTTTCAGGGGGCAAGAGGGGCACACATCACCCCTCTCTATTACACCCTTGCCATCTGCCCTCTGTTATCAACCCCTCTCTATCACCCCCTGACCATCACTGTGGTTCAGGGAGCTCCTGCTCCAGCGGAGACCCCGGGAATGGACAATGCAAGGTCTCCATGCCCAGCAACCCACAGCTCATTCACAGCTGTAGCTTCAAGTTTAGCATCACACAAACAATATTGGTTATTTCTGTCCAAAATCTTTATTTTTCTTGTATGTAACACTCCCTGTCCCACCGGTGTACATTCCAGGTGCAGGGATAAGTTCAGTGCTCAAGGAGGCAAATTTCTTGACCAGCCTCAGCTGAGTTAAAAATAAAACAAGCCAAGAGCTGGGGTATCTCCATGGGTTTGCACCCTCCAAAGGGCAGAGAGCAAAGCAGCTTGGAGCTGGCGATCATTGCTATGGCTAAATTCTGCAATGCCATTCCTGAGCCCTGGAGCAGCAGGAAGTGGGCAAGGGACAAGGGGCAGGCAGGGAAGCACTGCAATGCAGAAAGCACTGAAGAAGCTGAAAATTGACAGAACTGTGGTTTAAAACACATCAGTATCAGGAGTAACCATGAAAAATAAGGGTTAATCATAAAAAGGAATAATAAGAAGAAAGGGTTAATAAATGATTCGACTTGCTTCCTCAAACTGGGATTTAATCAGCCTTGAAAAACAATAGTACAGGCTGTACTGTAATGAAAATCTGTGACTAAGTACTGTCCTCCCTGTCTGCAGCTCTACCCATGCAGAAGCTGCTGAAAGCTGAGCCTACCACATAAAAGGTTTATTGAGGTGATAGGGCCAAAAGAGGAGGAAAAGGCAGAAATA
>NW_020892716.1:0-1152 GCF_003945725.1 Corapipo altera
ATAGACAGGATTTTTTTGGGTTGGGGGCCCCAAAGTGGGTTCTTTGTAGAAGGGATTTTTTTGGGATGGGGGCCCCAAAGTCGGTTCTTTATAGAAGGGATTTTTTTGGGATACGGGTCCCAAAGTCGGTTCTTTATAGACGGGATTTTTTTGGGATGCGGGTCCCAAAGTCGGTTCTTTATAGACGGGATTTTTTTGGGATGGGGGTCCCAAAGTGGGTTCTTTGTAGACGGGATTTTTTTGGGATGCGGGTCCCAAAGTGGGTTCTTTCTAGACGGAATTTTTTTGGGATGTGGGCCCCAAAGTGGGTTCTTTATAGACGGGATTTTTTTGGGATGCGGGTCCCAAAGTCGGTTCTTTATAGACGGGATTTTTTTGGGATGTGGGTCGCAAAGTGGGTTCTTTCTAGACGGGATTTTTTTGGGATATGGGTCGCAAAGTGGGTTCTTTGTAGACGGGATTTTTTTGGGATGGGGGCCCCAAAGTGGGTTCTTTGTAGACGGGATTTTTTTGGGATGGGGGCCCCACCTCGTCCGCCAGGAACCGCAGCTTCTGCAGGAAGTTGTGCGCCAGCTTCAGCTTCTCCCGCAGCGTGTTCCGCTTCACCTGCTGCCGCAGCGCCCGCGCCTGCTGGGACAGCCCCTCCTGGGGGAAAAACGGGATATGGGGAGGTGGGATATGGGACAGGGAACAGGGAGGTGGGATATGGAACAGGGAACAGGGAGGTGGGATATGGGACAGGGAATGGGGAGGTTGGATATGGAACAGGGAATGGGGAGGTGGGATATGGGACAGGGAGGTGGGATATGGGACAGGGAACAGGGAGGTGGGATATGGGACAGGGAACGGCACCGGGATGGGGGGGGGAACAGGAGTGTGAGAAATAAAAAATACGGGTTTTTTTACAGAAATAAAAAATACAGGGGTTTTAATAGAAATAAAAAATACGGGTTTTTATAGAAATAAAAAATACGGGGTTTTTAATAGAAATAAAAAATACGGGTTTTTATAGAAATAAAAAATATGGGGTTTTTTAACAGAAATAAAAAATACGGGGTTTTTTCATAGAAATAAAAATACCGGTTTTTTTATAGAAATAAAAATATGGGGGTTTTTATAGAAGTAAAAATATGGGGTTTTTTATAGAAATAA
>NW_020892717.1:0-1151 GCF_003945725.1 Corapipo altera
AAGATCAAGACACAAATGACCATACTAACTATAGTTAAAGAATGGTCCTGAACATGTCTTTGATGGTCTTAGACTAATACAAAGAAGGAAATATAGCAAAATTAAGTAATTTCCTTTCTGGATCATGTGTCTTGCAGCATTACTGCTCTAAAAATAGACTCCAGCAAGTGGAAAAGATTTTATATTTAATATCACAACACAGAGCATAATCTGCTCAGGACACATAAAGTGCATGTCACAGTATTTATAAGCTTGATTAATTGTTTCTACTGTAAAGTTTTAGTATGATTTTGGGGAGCTCTGTAGAAATCCTGGGTAAAATAAACACACCATCCAGGAAAAAATATTTATCTCATTGTATTGGATGGTGTGTTTATTTTACCCAGGATTTCTACAGAGCTCCCCAAAATCATACTAAAACTTTACAGTAGAAACAATTAATCAAGCTTATAAATACTGTGACATGCACTTTATGTGTCCTGAGCAGATTATGCTCTGTGTTGTGATATTAAATATAAAATCTTTTCCACTTGCTGGAGTCTATTTTTAGAGCAGTAATGCTGCAAGACACATGATCCAGAAAGGAAATTACTTAATTTTGCTATATTTCCTTCTTTGTATTAGTCTAAGACCATCAAAGACATGTTCAGGACCATTCTTTAACTATAGTTAGTATGGTCATTTGTGTCTTGATCTTACAAGCTTCTGAACACTCTGGCCCTGATTCAACAAAGCACTTAGGCATATGAACAGTCATGTTGACTTCAATAGGTAAGGGTAGCTAATGGATCAGGCCAGAAAGTTTAGAACCCAGCAAGATCAAGACACAAATGACCATACTAACTATAGTTAAAGAATGGTCCTGAACATGTCTTTGATGGTCTTAGACTAATACAAAGAAGGAAATATAGCAAAATTAAGTAATTTCCTTTCTGGATCATGTGTCTTGCAGCATTACTGCTCTAAAAATAGACTCCAGCAAGTGGAAAAGATTTTATATTTAATATCACAACACAGAGCATAATCTGCTCAGGACACATAAAGTGCATGTCACAGTATTTATAAGCTTGATTAATTGTTTCTACTGTAAAGTTTTAGTATGATTTTGGGGAGCTCTGTAGAAATCCTGGGTAAAATAAACACACCATCCA
>NW_020892718.1:0-1151 GCF_003945725.1 Corapipo altera
AAGATCAAGACACAAATGACCATACTAACTATAGTTAAAGAATGGTCCTGAACATGTCTTTGATGGTCTTAGACTAATACAAAGAAGGAAATATAGCAAAATTAAGTAATTTCCTTTCTGGATCATGTGTCTTGCAGCATTACTGCTCTAAAAATAGACTCCAGCAAGTGGAAAAGATTTTATATTTAATATCACAACACAGAGCATAATCTGCTCAGGACACATAAAGTGCATGTCACAGTATTTATAAGCTTGATTAATTGTTTCTACTGTTAAGTTTTAGTATGATTTTGGGGAGCTCTGTAGAAATCCTGGGTAAAATAAACACACCATCCAGGAAAAAATATTTATCTCATTGTATTGGATGGTGTGTTTATTTTACCCAGGATTTCTACAGAGCTCCCCAAAATCATACTAAAACTTTACAGTAGAAACAATTAATCAAGCTTATAAATACTGTGACATGCACTTTATGTGTCCTGAGCAGATTATGCTCTGTGTTGTGATATTAAATATAAAATCTTTTCCACTTGCTGGAGTCTATTTTTAGAGCAGTAATGCTGCAAGACACATGATCCAGAAAGGAAATTACTTAATTTTGCTATATTTCCTTCTTTGTATTAGTCTAAGACCATCAAAGACATGTTCAGGACCATTCTTTAACTATAGTTAGTATGGTCATTTGTGTCTTGATCTTACAAGCTTCTGAACACTCTGGCCCTGATTCAACAAAGCACTTAGGCATATGAACAGTCATGTTGACTTCAATAGGTAAGGGTAGCTAATGGATCAGGCCAGAAAGTTTAGAACCCAGCAAGATCAAGACACAAATGACCATACTAACTATAGTTAAAGAATGGTCCTGAACATGTCTTTGATGGTCTTAGACTAATACAAAGAAGGAAATATAGCAAAATTAAGTAATTTCCTTTCTGGATCATGTGTCTTGCAGCATTACTGCTCTAAAAATAGACTCCAGCAAGTGGAAAAGATTTTATATTTAATATCACAACACAGAGCATAATCTGCTCAGGACACATAAAGTGCATGTCACAGTATTTATAAGCTTGATTAATTGTTTCTACTGTTAAGTTTTAGTATGATTTTGGGGAGCTCTGTAGAAATCCTGGGTAAAATAAACACACCATCCA
>NW_020892719.1:0-1151 GCF_003945725.1 Corapipo altera
ATATCAAAAAGAATGTAATTTGATCAGAGGCAAGCATATACATAAAGTAACAAAGGTTGTTACTTTGCTAATGCCCACCCCTGTAAAGCAAAGGCACCCAACTTACTGTCCACAGGCACAAGCAATCCACCTCTGGTGTCCTGACTGCTGACGGGGTACCTGCAGATGGGTCAGGCAGAAGATCTCATCACAACAGTCACAATAACAAAACTAGTCTGTTTCTCCCCATTATATTTTAATATATATCTGCTGTGCCAGGAATGGGAGAACTGTAAACTCGGTGTGTTCATGAGGTGTATTGCTCCTAATACCGTATTTACCTCGAAAACACTAAGTTTGAAACTGTATACAGCTGGCTTCAAACAGCTTTCAGAATCTGATTTTAAGAATAGTGATAGAAAAGCAATTCCATTGTCAAGGCTCATTTTGAGACACTGGGAATACTACACAGTGGTACTCTGACAAACAACTCATTTGTGAAACAACTATTTCTTGCCCTCTCTGGCATTAAAAGAAACTTTGTTGTTTGGGGTTTTTTTTATATTCCATTGTATTATATATCCATCTTCACAAACACTAGTATGTCTATTACTAGGAAGCCTTATTAAGGACAAAAAAACCCCACACAACAAAGTTTCTTTTAATGCCAGAGAGGGCAAGAAATAGTTGTTTCACAAATGAGTTGTTTGTCAGAGTACCACTGTGTAGTATTCCCAGTGTCTCAAAATGAGCCTTGACAATGGAATTGCTTTTCTATCACTATTCTTAAAATCAGATTCTGAAAGCTGTTTGAAGCCAGCTGTATACAGTTTCAAACTTAGTGTTTTCGAGGTAAATACGGTATTAGGAGCAATACACCTCATGAACACACCGAGTTTACAGTTCTCCCATTCCTGGCACAGCAGATATATATTAAAATATAATGGGGAGAAACAGACTAGTTTTGTTATTGTGACTGTTGTGATGAGATCTTCTGCCTGACCCATCTGCAGGTACCCCGTCAGCAGTCAGGACACCAGAGGTGGATTGCTTGTGCCTGTGGACAGTAAGTTGGGTGCCTTTGCTTTACAGGGGTGGGCATTAGCAAAGTAACAACCTTTGTTACTTTATGTATATGCTTGCCTCTGATCAAATTACATTCTTTTTGATAT
>NW_020892720.1:0-1151 GCF_003945725.1 Corapipo altera
CTGACAAGCTAGTCAAAGTGTTTAGTCCAGTAGGTAACACCTGGGAAACCAATCATTGGTAAAGTGCTCTTGAGAGAGAGCTGATTTATTGCATTCTCAACATGCACTTTGTCTTTCTTTCTAGGGCATGGATGGCTCTGCAGCTCAGAATGAGGGTAAGCAGAAATCCAAAGCAAACACCCAGTTAGGTATTGACAGGTCATGTTGTGTGTCGTGTGTGATATGTTGTGGAGAACATCACTTGTTTACATGGATGAAGAAGGGTGATTTCCTCTGCTTTGTTGAACAGGGATGAATTTAGAAATGGCCATAGAGTCTGTAAACATTCATTACCTAGAAATTAAGGTAGCAGTCCAGCAGGGTACAAGGAGTATTTCATTAGGAAACCCCCTTAGGACACCCCACTGGGAAAGCCCATGGAGTGATGAATAATCTCAGTGGCAAACATGTCCCAGAAGAAAGTGACTTTCCAATCTGGTGCTCAGAGATCATAGGGTGAAAGAGGCTACAAGTGAGGCAAATTAATCCAACCTATTCCTGTTTGATGTGCAGAGCAGTCTGGCACAGCTTCAGGAACTTTGCCGAGCTCTCAGCCAAGAACATCGTAAGTAACCAGACTCTGTTCCCAGCTCTACTGGGCAGTTACTTAACAGAACCTGGAAGGCACAAAAACCGGTGCTCCCTGAGGATTCTGAAGATTAAGTTTTATCAGTCTGGTTTTTCTTAGAAAACTTGAGTGCAAGGAATTTTCACCCATGAAACATTATTATTTCTGGATGGACTCACAGAAAGCTTTAGGTTGGAAAAGGCCTTTAAGATCCTCAAGTCCAACCATTAATCCAGCAATGCCAAGTCCACTAAGCCATGGAATGGTTATATTGTCTGTGTTGAAAGCAAACCAAAACTGAAGAGAAAACCCCCCAATTATTTATGTCATAGCCTTGGGGAGCAGTGCAGGCTGAGAGCATGGGAGTCTCTTCCTGTGCAAGGATCAGACTCCTTTTCCCCTGCAGGCTGGGCCAGGGAGCCTTTTGTGAGGAGCATTCCCTCACTGAGCTTGGGCTTTGCTGCCTCTAGATGGCAGCCCTTGCTCCTGACCTCCATTGCCCAATATCCCCAGGTCAGCTGGAAAGCCCAATGAAATGCCTGCT
>NW_020892721.1:0-835 GCF_003945725.1 Corapipo altera
CCCCCCCCCAAAAGGGGTCTGGAGGCCGCAGGCTGGGGGGGAGGCACCCACCCTCCCCGAGTCTCCCCCAATCCGTGAGTCTTTCAACAGCCCCCCAAAAAGACCTTCAAAGCAGCCTCCAGCTCTTTTTGGGGTTGGATTATTTTTTATTTCTTCCTGCCCCCCCCCCGCCCCTCCCGCCCCAGCTCGTTATGAATTTCCTGGGAAATCGCCTCCGTGTGAAGGGTGGCAGCTTGGGAATAGACATAATTACCCTCATTAACCTGCTTGGGAGCAAGAGCCAGGAACCCAGAGCCCCCCCCCCTAAAAATAAGAACAAACCAAAATTAAGTTAAAAAAATTTTTTGCAAAAATTAAACAAAAAAAAAAAAAGAAGAAACGTAAAAGTCAACGAAATTCCCAAAAATTTAAAAAATGTTTACAAAACATTTCAAAACTCTTTTCAAACCACATAAACGCTTTTTAACGAGTTAAACGACACCCCCCCCCCCCCCCCCCCCACACCCCCCCCCTTTCCCCATAGACCCCCCCCCCCTCTTTCCCAAGGGGGGGGGGGGGGCTGAAAAGCTGCAGGGGGGTTGGGGGGGGGGGGGGGGAGTTGAGCTTTTGTTTGCAGGGGGGTTTTGTTGGCGGCGGTTCCCACAGGCCCTGCCTGGGCGGCGGGACCCGCTGCCTTTGCCCAGCTGTGGCCCGGGCCCTCCAGCTGTGTTGATCTAACTCCCGGCCCCAGACAGCCTGGCGCCAGCCCTGCGCACGTCATGCATTCACACAGGGATGCGTGGCCAAGGCAACCTCCCCCCCCCCCCCCCCCCCCCCCCCCCCCCCCCCCCCCCCC
>NW_020892721.1:935-1151 GCF_003945725.1 Corapipo altera
CAAACCACCGCCACCACCGCCACGGCCAAATTCCGGGGGGATTCATTCCGATCCTGGCGTACCCCAAGTGCGCCAAAGGCTGGGAGCGCCGGGATGTCTCTACGGGATCCCCCCTACTTTGTGTCGCCCCCCTTCCCCCTCCGCGGGTGCTTTGCTTTGGGGTGTGTGTGTGTGTGTGTGTGTGTGTGTAATTTTTAGGGTGCTGTCGCCCCGTCA
>NW_020892722.1:0-1151 GCF_003945725.1 Corapipo altera
TGGGGGTTTTGTCCAATTTTGGGGGTTTTGTCCAATTTTGGGGGATTTCATCCAATTTTGAGGGATTTCATCCAATTTTGGGGGTTTTGTCTGGTTTTAGGGAATTTCATCCAATTTTGGGGGATTTCATCCACTTTTGGGAGATTTCGTCCACTTTTGGGGGGTTTTGTCCAATTTTGGGGGATTTCATCCAGTTTTGGGGGATTTCATCCATTTTTGAGGGATTTCATCCAGTTTTGAGGGATTTCATCCAGTTTTGAGGCATTTTGTCTAGTTTTAGGGAATTTGATCCAATTTTGGGGGATTTCATCCAATTTTGGGGGGTTTTATCCAATTTTGGTGGGTTTCATCCACTTTTGGGGGATTTGATTCAATTTTGGGAGTTTTGTCCAATTTTGGGGGGTTTCATCCAATTTTGGGGCTTTTGTCTAGTTTTAGGGAATTTCATCTAATTTTGGTGGATTTTATCCACTTTTGGGGGGGTATCCAATTTTGGTGGGTTTTTTTTCCTCCTATTTTGGGGTTTTTTCTCCTTTTGAGGGTTGTCATCCCTTTTTTGGGGTTTTCGTCCACTTTTGGGGAATTTCATCCAATTTTGGGGGATTTCATTCAAATTTGGGGGATTTCATCCAGATTTGGGGGTTTTCATCCACTTTTGTTGGATTTCATCCAGTTTTGGGGGATTTGATCCAATTTTGGGGGGTTTTCACCCATTTTTGGGGCGTTTTCATCCATTTTTTTTGACTTTTCCCCCATTTTTGGGAGGTTTTCCCCCTTTTTGGGGGGGTTTTCATGCCTCTTTGGGGGGTTTTCCCCCATTTTTTTTCAGTTTTCACCCGTTTCTGGTTTTTTTTAACAAATTTTTGGGATTTTTTTACCATTTTTTGAGGGTTCTGACCCGTTTTTGGGGCTCTTTTCCCCCCCAGGGGAGGACGAGGAGGACACGATCGCGGCCCAGGAGCGACTCGAGGGCGACGTCGATCACCAGCAGGAGCTCGACGACCTCGCCCGCGAGGGTGGGTGGGAAACACCCCCAAAACCACCCAAAAACCACCCAAAAACCACCCAAAAAATCCCCCAAAAATACCCTCAGGGCCCCAAAAAAACCCTACGAAAATAGACCAAAAATTAGCTCAAAAACCACCCAAAAA
>NW_020892723.1:0-1151 GCF_003945725.1 Corapipo altera
TCTCAGTGATGCTCCATGGATCCCGGTGCTTCTCCATGGATCCTGGTGCAGCTGCGTGGATCCCGGTGCTTTTCCGTGGATCCCAGTGATACTTCATGGATCCCAGTGCTTCTCCATGGATCCTGGTGCTTCTCCGTGGATCCCGGAGCTTCTCCATGGATCCCGGTGATGCTCTATGGATCCTGGTGCAGCTCTGTGGATCCTGGTGCTTTTTTGTGGATCCCAGTGATAGTCCATGGATCCCAGTGATGCTCCATGGATCCTGGTGCTTCTCCGTGGATCCCAGAGCTTCTCCATGGATCCCAGTGATGCTCTTTGCATCCCGTTGCTTCTCCATGGATCCTGGCTTCTTTGTGGATCCCAGTGCTTCTCTGTGGATCCTGGTGATGCTCCGTGGATCCCAGTGATGCTCCATGGATCCCAGTGCTTCTCCATGGATCCTGGTGACACTTCGTGGATCCTGGTCCTTCTCCATGGATCACGGTGATGTTCTATGGGTCCTGGTGATGCTCCATGGATCCCGGTGCTTCTCCGTGGATCCCAGTGATGCTCTGTGGATCCCGGTGATGCTCCATGGATCCCGGTGCTTCTCCATGGATCCCGGTGATGCTCTATGGATCCTGGTGATGCTCCATGGATCCTGGTGCTTCTCTGTGGATCCCAGTCATGCTCCATGGATCCTAGTGCTTCTCTGTGGATCCTGGTGCTTTTCCATGGATCACGGTGCTTCTCTGTGGATCCTGGCACAGCTCTGTGAATCCCGGTGTTTCTCTGTGGATCCTGGAGGTTCTCCACGGATCCCGGTGCTTCTCCATGGATCCCGGTGCAGTTCTGTGGATCCCGGTGATGCTCCATGGATCCTGGTGCTTCTCCATGGATCCCAGTGATGTTCTATGGATCCTGGTGATTTTCTGTGGATCCCAGTGATGCTCCATGGATCCCAGTGCTTCTCTGTGGATCTCGGGGATGCTCTGTGGGTCCCAGTGATGCTCAATGGATCCTGGTGCAGCTCTGTGGATCCCGGTGCTTTTCCATGGATCCCAGCGATACTCCATGGATCCCAGTGATGTTCCATGGATCCCGGTGATGCTCCGGGCCCCCGGGGCCCCCCCAGTCCCCCCCCCGTGTCCCCCCCGTGTCCCCCCGTGTCC
>NW_020892724.1:0-1151 GCF_003945725.1 Corapipo altera
GGCTGGGGGTCAAAGGTCAACCATGAACATTAAAAAGAGGGAAAATTGAGGGTCTGAGGTGGTGACGACCCCCAGTGTTGACCTTGGCCAACTGTGGTTGACCTTTGGTCATTGTGGGTGGCCATGGGTGGTCAGGGGTCACCAAAGAAAGGTCAAGGGTCAACTGGTTGGTCAAAACTCAACCCTGAAGATCAAAAAAGGGGGAAATTTGGGGGTCCGAAGTGGTGACGACCCCCAACGTTGACCTTGGCCAACCGTGGTTGACCTTTGGCCATGGCGGGTGGCTATGGGTCACCAAAGAAGGGCCAAGGGTCAACTGGTTGGTCAAAGCTCAACCATGAAGGTCAAAAAAGGGGGAAATATGGGGGTCCGAAGTGGTGACGACCCCCAACGTTGACCTTGGCCAACCGTGGTTGACCTTTGGCCACGGCGGGTGGCCCGGGGGGGGCTCAGCTGATGTAGACCCGGTGGAAGTCGTGGGCGCCGAAGGCAGCGTTGCACTTGGGGCACTTGCGCTGGCGGGTGTCGTAGCGGCTCTTGACGCACTCGAAGCAGAAGACGTGGAAGCACTTGGTGAGGACGGCGTCCTTCTTGCGCGCGTTGCAGCACGGGCACGTCAGCCGGGCCTGGGGGCAAGGGGGAGGGCAACGGAGGTCAACTGAGGTCAATGGAAGTCAACTGAGGTCAACAGAGATCAACTGAGGTCAACCAAGGTCAATGGAGGTCAACCAAGGTCTTAGAACTCAACAAAGGTCAACGGAGGTCAACGGAGGTCAACGGAAGTCAACCAAGGTCTTAGAACCCAACCAAGGTCAACTGTGGCCAATCAAGGTCTAAAAACCCAACTGAGGTCAACTGAGGATCATTCAAGGTCAACCAAGATCTTCCAACCCAACCAAGGTCAACTTCAGTCAACTAAGGGTCATTTGAGGTCAACCAAGGTCTTCCAAATCCAACCAAGGTCAATTGAGGCCAACCAAGATCTTCCAAGACCAACCAAGGTCAATTGAGGCCAACCAAGATCTTAGAACCCAACCAAGGTCAACTAAGGGTCATTTCAGGTCAACCAAGGTCTTCCAAGTCCAACCAAGGTCAACGGAGATCAACTAAGCTCTTAGAACCCAACCGAGGTCTTCCAAGTCCAACCAAGA
>NW_020892725.1:0-1151 GCF_003945725.1 Corapipo altera
GGGCAGCGACCCCCGGGCCCCCGGCGAGTGGTCCCCGGTGCGCGGCCTCGGGGGAGGGACCCCCCGTGCGCGGCCCCCGGCGAGTGGCCGCTGGTGAGCGACACCCGGCGAGTGACCCTCAGTAAGTGACACCCGGTGAGCGACCCGCGGTGAAGAAACCCCGGTAAGTGACCCGTGTGGAGGGACCCCTGGTGAGCGACCCGCGGTGAACAACCCCTGGCAAGTGACCCCCGGGGAGGGAGCCCTGGTAAGTCACATCTGGGGAGGGTCCCCCGGTGAGTGAGCCCCGGGCAGGGTCCCCCGGTGTGTGAGCCCCGGGCAGGGTCCCCCGGTGAGTGAGCCCCGGGCAGGGTCCCCGGTGCGCGGCCCCCGGGTGTGTCGGGCCGGGGGTGGGCGCGTCCCTTCCCCGTGCAGAGCCGAGCGGGGCCGTGGCGGGAGCGGGGCCGGAGCGGAGCCGGCCGGGGGGGCAGAGGGGAGCCCTGAGCCGCCTTGTGCCGAGGGGGCTGCTGGAAAGGAGCCTGCGCTGGGAGGAGCGGGGGACGTGGCCCGAGGCTGAGGCGGGGGAGCTTCAGGTCGGCTCCTGGAGAAAGGTTTCTCGCTGTGTTTTTCGGGGGGGCTCGGGCACTGCAATGGGTTGCCCAGGCGGAGCCAGCACCCCGGCAGGTGTTTGAGAGGCGCCTGCATCTGGCCATGGCTGACAGGCTTTAGTGGTTTGGGGGTTCCTGGGGCAGTGCTGGGCTGACAGTTGGACTTGATGGAATCATGGAACGGGCTGACGTTCCATGGAGGGTCCCACCGGCACCGTGGAGTCCAGCTCCTGAGTTTCAGGCACCACTAAAGGAACTGAATCTGCATCGAGCTGTTTGGCTCCAAAAACTCTTCTGCCCCTAGTCTACAGTGCCAAGGAAAACAAAACAGACCGTGCAAAATAGAGGCCTGTGTTCCCCCCAAAGGGAAGGCAGGGAGTTACAAACCAGGACAATAAATCAAAGCTCAGAGCTTAAGTTCTTGGTCCCCACAGTTGTATGATACATCCAACCAGTCCACTGTTACCTGTGTAGAACTCTCCTCAGGAACCCCAAACTTTCTTGTGTGTATTTGTATAGATATGTATATATACACATAGCTATGTAGAGATATGTATTTGTGTG
>NW_020892726.1:0-1151 GCF_003945725.1 Corapipo altera
ATTGGGGGGATTTGGGGACATTGGGGGTGTTGGGGACATTGGGGGGATTTGGGGACATTTGGGGAGATTTGGGAGACATTTGGGGGGATTTGGGGACATTGGGAGTGTTGGGGACATTGAGAGGATTCGGGGGGATTTGGGGACATTTGGGGGGATTTGGGGACATTTGGGGACGTTGGGGGGGATTTGGGGGATTGAGGGGATTGGGGACTTTGGGGTGACACAGGTGAGGTGACACAGGTGACACAGGGGAGGTGACAGCAACAGACAAGAGATGACAAGAGCAGACAGGGGGTGACATGGAGGTGCCCCAGGTGCCCCAGGTGAGGCGCCAGGTGAGCGCCCACCTTGGAGAAGTAGCCCACGATGTGGGCACAGGTGACACAGGTGAGGTGACACAGGTGGACAAAAGCAAACACAGGGTGACAGGAGCAGACAGAGGTGCCCCAGGTGCCCCAGGTGAGCGCCCACCTTGGAGAAGTAGCCCACGATGTGGGCGCCGTGCCGATCCACCTCGGTGAGCAGGTAGAACACGAAGGGCTCCACGTCGAAGTAAAGGGTCTTGTGGTCCAGGAAGAGCTTGGCCAGCAGGCACAGGTTCTGGCAGTAGATCTGGGCGGGGCACAGGTGTGTCCCAGGTGGGCACAGGTGTGTCCCAGGTGCCCTCCAGGTACCCCCCAGGTGCGTCCGGGCCGTACCTTGTGGTCCTTCCCGTCCACCTCGTAGACGGAGATGTTGCTCTTGCGGTAAATCTCCCGCCCCGGCGGCTGCCGCCACTGGCACTGCCCCTGGCCAGGTGGGCACAGGTAAGGGGGCGCCCAGGTGTGCCCCAGGTAAGCCCACAGGTGCCCCAGATGAGCCTCGAGTGCAGCAACGTGTGCCCCAGGTGAGCCTCAGGTGTATCCCATGTGTGCCCCAGGTGTGCCCAGGTGTGCCCCAGGTAAGTCCAGGTGTGCCCAAGTGTATCCCAGATGTTCCCCAGGTAAGTCCAGGTGTGCCCAGGTGACCCCCAGGTGTGCTCCAGGTGAGCGTCAGGTGTACCCCAAGTGTGCCCCAGGTAAGTCCAGGTGTGCCCAGGTGACCCCCAGATGTTCCCCAGGTAAGTCCAGGTGTGCCCAGCTGTACTGCAGGTGCGCCCCACGTAACTCCAG
>NW_020892727.1:0-1150 GCF_003945725.1 Corapipo altera
GCAAAATGCCTTTGCAGAAAGGGGCAGCTGTATCCTGGGCCATGCTATTCTATTTGTGGCTATCTTCATTATGCAACCTTAATGAGGAAAACACTCTTTTGGGTCTTGGTGGGGACAGCATGGGCTGTTGGATTCACAAATTCGTCCAGGTTGTATTTGTTGTTCATCTTCCCTTCTGTGGGAACTCAACAATTTCTTTTGTGATGTTACACAAGTGATTAAGTTAGAATGTACCAACACTTACATATTGGAGTTTACTATGTTTGTCAACAATGACCTAGTCATCTTTATATGTTTCATTTTTCTGCTGATTTGCTACAAGGTCCTACTAATCTGTCTGAAAACACTCGATCTCCAGAGGGGAGAGCAAAGCAGCAACTACCTGCGCTACCCACATCATTATTGTCTTTGTTATGTTTGTACTAGCTATATATATATTTACTGCTGGCCTTTCTACATGTTGCCTCTGGGCAAGGTAGTGGCTGTGTTCCACACCATGGTTTTTCCCCTTATCACCCCCATGATCTACACCCTGAGGAACAGGGAGATCTTCAGTGCCATGAAATGTTTGTTGGTGCAGTACTTTCTGGAGAGAAGGAAACAGAAAGGAAATGCATTCATAAAGCACAGAATTACAGTATTCTTTTGTTTTGGAACAGTTTACAGGAGAACATCCAACTTAGGACTGGTAGTCGGGGTGCTAGGAGGAACTGTGTCTCAGTGCCAACCACTTCTGAGGCTGCTTGTATGCCTTCGTAGGCTGCCAGAATTTCCTTTTCCACAGGAGTGTAGTTGGCTTCAGAACCCCTGTAGCTTCGGCTCCAGAAGCCGAGTGGTCGCCCTCGTGTCTCACCAGGTACCTTTTGCCAGAGGCTCCAGGAGGGACCTTTATCTCCAGCTGCATTGTAAAGTACGTTCTTCACGTCCGGTCCCGTCCGAACTGGTCCAAGAGCCACGGCATGTGCAATCTCTTGCTTGATTTGTTTGAATGCCTGCTGCTGTTCAGGACCCCATTGAAAGGTATTCTTTTTACGGGTCACAAAGTGAAGAGGGCTCACAATCTGGCTATACTCAGGAATGTGCATTCTCCAGAAGCCTATGGCCCCCCAGGAAAGCTTGCGTCTCCTTCTTGTTGGTCGGTGGAGCCATG
>NW_020892728.1:0-502 GCF_003945725.1 Corapipo altera
ACAAAAAGGCCACACCCCTCCACCCCCACCCAATCATCTCCAAAGCCCCGCCCCTTCCCCTTAGCCCCGCCCTCAGACCCTCCCAGTGGCCCCGCCCACCCCTGAACCTAAACCTCCCCCCTCCCCCATCCCTCCTTTTCCAGAAGGATCCGAGCCCTCGGCGACGCCCCCCCGAGGCCACGCCCGCCATGCCACGCCCCCCCCAGGCCCCGCCCTCACCCTCGGGCTGCAGGGGGGGGAT
Source organism: Corapipo altera (assembly GCF_003945725.1). NCBI lineage: Eukaryota > Metazoa > Chordata > Aves > Passeriformes > Pipridae > Corapipo > Corapipo altera. Next base: position 242 of record NW_020892728.1, read on the forward strand.
GGGCACGCGCTGGGCGTCCAGCAGTTGGTTGTAGCCGTAGTCGGTGACCTTGAGCACGAAGCGCCCGTCGACGACGCAGTTCCGCGACTTCAGGCGCCCGTGGACGACGTTGCGGTGGTGAAGGTACCGGACGCCCTGGGGGGGAGGGGGGGACACGGGGGGGTCACCACGGCCACCGGTGTGGTCACCGGCGTGGTCACTGTGGTCAACGAGGTGGCCAAAGAGCAGTGGTGTGGGCAACGAGGGCGTGGGCGGCAATGA
>NW_020892728.1:512-1150 GCF_003945725.1 Corapipo altera
GCCACCGTGGCCACCCCCACGGCCACGGGGGCCACCGAGGCCGCCCCGCGGGCACCTTGATGAGGTCGATGAGGAGGGAGGACTTGAACATCCAGTCGAGCTTCATGTCCTCGTTGCGCAGCAGGTCCTCGAGGCTGCCGCGCGAGCAGTGCTCCGACACCACCGCGAAGATGCCGCAGTCGTGGAAGAAGCCCAGGAACAGGTTCACGTTCTCGTGCCGCAGGTCCCGCAGCTGCCGGGGACACGCGTGGGACGGGGACGCGCGTGGGACGGGGACGCGCGTGGGACGGGGACACGCGTGGGACGGGGACACGCGTGGGATGGGGACACGCGTGGGATGGGGACGCGTGTGGGACGGGGACACGCGTGGGATGGGGACACGCGTGGGATGGGGAGGGGTCACTTCGGCCCTCGCGACCTCCCTCGATGGCCCCGTGACCCCCCCCGGTGTCCCCATGACCCGACGATGACCCCCCGATGGCACCATGACCCAACAATGACCCCTCAATGTCCCCATGACCCAACAATGACCCCTCAATGTCCCCATGACCCCCCAAATGTCCCCATGACCCAACAATGACCTCTCAATGTCCCCATGACCCCCCCAGTGACCCCATGACCCAACAATGACCCCTCAA
>NW_020892729.1:0-1150 GCF_003945725.1 Corapipo altera
GAAGCGCACGGCGTACTTGTCTGGGGGAAAAGGGGGGGTCGGGGGGGTCAGAGGGACCCCCAAAATCCTGCACTGACCCCCCAAAATCCTGCACTGACCCCCCTGACACCCCCCGATCCCCCCAAACCCTGCGGGATGAACAGCACAATGTACTTGTCTGGGGGAAAAGGGGGGGTCGGGGGGGTCAGAGGGAACCCCAAAATCCTGCACTGACCCCCCAAAATCCTGCACTGATCCCCTGAGACCCCCGACCCCACCCTGAACCCACCCTGATCCCCCCAAACCCCGCGGGATGAACGGCACAATGTACTTGTCTGGGGGAAAAGGGGGGCTCAGGGGGATCCCCAAAACCTCCCCAGTCCCCCAAAATCCTGCACTGATCCCGAGACCCCCCGACCCCACCCTGAACCCACCCTGATCCCCCCAAACCCCGCGGGATGAACGGCACAATGTACTTGTCTGGGGGAAAAGAGGGGGCCGGGGGGGCCCCCAAAACCTTCATGGCCCCCCAAAATCCTGCACTCATCCCCCTGAGAGCCCCCAACCCCACCCTGAACCTGCCCTGATCCCCCACGGGATGAACTTGTCTGGTGGAAAAGGGGGGAAAAGGGGGGGTCAGGAGGACCCCCAAAACCCTGCACTGCCCCCCTGACACCCCCCAAATCCGAGGCAGGTTTAGGGGTGTCCCTGGGGGATCCCTCAGGTTTTGGGGTGTCCCCGGGGTGTCCCCTCACCCTCAGTGACCTCGGAGATGTGACACAGCCCCACAGCTCCTGAGGGACTGTGCACTTTAGGGGGGAATGGGGCAGGTTTGGGGATCCACAGAGGGACAGGACAGGTTTTTGGGGGTCCCTCAGGTTTTGGGGTGTCTCTGGGTGGACCTTCAGGTTTTGGGGTGCCCCCTCGCCCCAAGTGACCTCGGAGATGTGACACAGCCCCACAGCTCCTGAGGCACGAGGCTCTTTGGGGTGGGGATGGGGCAGGTTTCGGCGTCTCCCTCGGGGATGGGGCAGGTTTTTGGGGGTCCCTCAGGTTTTGGGGTGTCCCTGGGGGAATCCCTCAGTTTTTGGGGTGTCCCCAGGGTGTCCCCTCACCTTCAGTGACCTCGGAGATGTGACACAGCCCCACAGCTCCCGAGGGACTGTGCACT
>NW_020892730.1:0-570 GCF_003945725.1 Corapipo altera
TCCCCTCTGTCCCTATGGGAAGAGCCATCCCAGCAATCCCACAGACTCCAGGATGTGCTGGGCACTCACAGAGCTCCCCAAGCACCAGGTTTCCATGGATCAGGCCCTGGGATAATCCCCATCCTGCCAACAGCTCCAATTCCATGTCCCCAGCCGTGGTTCCCTCCCTCCCTGTGGGAAGAGCCATCCCAGCAATCCCATAAACCACTGGATGTGCTGGGAACTCACAGAGCTCCCCAAGCACCAGGTTTTCAGGGATCAGGCCCTGGGATAATCCCCATCCTGGCTCACATCCTGTGGGAAGAGCCATCCCAGCAATCCCACAGACTCCAGGATGTGCTGGGCACTTCCAGAGCTCCCCAAGCACCAGGTTTCCATGGATCAGGCACTGGGATAATCCCACTCCTGGCTCACATCCTGTGGGAAGAGCCATCCCAGCAATCCCACAGACTGCAGGGTGTGCTGGGCACTCACAGAGTTCCCCAAGCACCAGGTTTTTATGGATCAGGCACTGGGATAATCCCACTCCTGGCTCACACCAACAGCTCCAATTCCATGTCCCCAGCCATG
>NW_020892730.1:580-1150 GCF_003945725.1 Corapipo altera
TCCCCTCTGTCCCTATGGGAAGAGCCATCCCAGCAATCCCACAGACTCCAGGATGTGCTGGGCACTCACAGAGCTCCCCAAGCACCAGGTTTCCATGGATCAGGCCCTGGGATAATCCCCATCCTGCCAACAGCTCCAATTCCATGTCCCCAGCCGTGGTTCCCTCCCTCCCTGTGGGAAGAGCCATCCCAGCAATCCCATAAACCACTGGATGTGCTGGGAACTCACAGAGCTCCCCAAGCACCAGGTTTTCAGGGATCAGGCCCTGGGATAATCCCCATCCTGGCTCACATCCTGTGGGAAGAGCCATCCCAGCAATCCCACAGACTCCAGGATGTGCTGGGCACTTCCAGAGCTCCCCAAGCACCAGGTTTCCATGGATCAGGCACTGGGATAATCCCACTCCTGGCTCACATCCTGTGGGAAGAGCCATCCCAGCAATCCCACAGACTGCAGGGTGTGCTGGGCACTCACAGAGTTCCCCAAGCACCAGGTTTTTATGGATCAGGCACTGGGATAATCCCACTCCTGGCTCACACCAACAGCTCCAATTCCATGTCCCCAGCCATG
>NW_020892731.1:0-406 GCF_003945725.1 Corapipo altera
GGAGAAATTTGGGGGGAAATGGAGAAATTGGGGGAAATTTAGGGTGAAAATGGAGAAATTTTGGGTGGATTTGAATAAAGATGTTTGGGTAAATTTAGGAAAAATGGAGAAATGGGGGTAAATATGGAGAAATTTGGGGAAATTTGGAGGAAAAAGGAGAATTTGGGATGAATTAGGGAGAAAGTGGGGAATTTAGGGAAAATGTAAAATTTTCAGGGAATTTGGGGGGAAAACGGAGAAATTTGGGCAGAAATGGAGACATTTGTGCTAAAAATGGGGAAATTTGGGGAGGTTTGGTGGGAAAATTTGGAAAATTGGGAGAGTTTGGGAAAAAGGGATAAAAATTAGGAGAGTTGTTGAAATTGGGGGAGGTTTGGGGGAAAATTGGGGAGGATTTGGGGGAAAT
>NW_020892731.1:506-1150 GCF_003945725.1 Corapipo altera
AAATGAGAATTTTTCAGGAAATTTTGGGGGGAAAGGGAGAAACTTGAGAAAATTGTTCAAAAACAGAAATCTGAGTTAAAAAAGCAGAAATTTGGGTTAAAAAAGCAGGAATTTGGGCAAAAAATGAGAAATTTTGGTTAAAAAGGAGAAATTTGGGCTGAAAACGGAGAAATTTGGGGAATTTTGGGTAAGTTCTGGGAGGTTTGGGAGGAAAATGGGGAAAATTGGGAGAGATACAGAAAAAACGGGTGGATTTGGGGTAAAAATCAGGAGTTTTGTTGAAATTGGAGGAAGTTCGGGGCAAAAAGGGATTTTTGGAGAGAAAAATGGTGGAAAATGGATTTTTTTCGAAAAAATAACAGAAAAATGGACTTTGGGTTGGGTTTAGGTAAAATTTGGAGTGGAAATTTTAGGGGAAAATGAGGAAGTTTTGGCAAATTTGGGGGGAAATCAGGAAAAATGGGATTTGAGTGGGTTGGGCAAAGTCTGGGAAATCTGGGGCAAAATGGGGGATTTTGGGGTTGAAACTGGGAAAATTAGGAGAATTTGGGGGAAATTCTGGGAGATTTGGGGGTGAAAATGGAAAATTTGGGGGTGTTTGAGGCAAAAATGGGGAAAAGGGGAATTCTGGGCAAATTCTGGGG
>NW_020892732.1:0-493 GCF_003945725.1 Corapipo altera
TGGGGAGAAGTGCTTTTGTGTCCTGTTTTCACACCTGCCTCCCAACTGCCAGCCTGACTCCCAAAACTGCATATGCACGATGATTTCTCTCCAACCAAAGGTGCCAGCACAGAAAGATCTAACTGCCCATGCAATCTCCAGGTTGACAAACCAACAGCACCATAAACCCAAAACTTCCAGGTTTCCTTTCCTGGAAGTAAAGTTTGCAGTTTCTGTTTTCAGCCATGCCTCCCAACTGACAACCCGACTCCCAGAATTGCATCCAAACAAAGATTCCTCCCACCCCAAAATTGCCAGCACAGAAAGTTCTTGCTTCTCATGAAGTCCCCAGGCTACTCCACCAACTGCATCACAAAGCCAAAGCTTGCAGGTTTTCTTTCCAGTGGATCAGGGTTGCTGTTTCCTGTTTTCAACCTTGCCTCCCAAATGCCAGTCCTACATCCAAAATTGCATACGCACGAAGATTCCTCCCATAACAAAGGGGCCAGCACAG
>NW_020892732.1:593-1150 GCF_003945725.1 Corapipo altera
CCTCACACCCAAAACTGCATACGCACGATGATTTCTCTCCAACCAAAGGTGCCAGCACAGAAAGATCTAGCTGCCCATGCAATCTCCAGGCAGACAAACCAACAGCACCATAAACGCAAAGCTTCCAGGTTTCCTTTCCTGGAAGTAAAGTTTGTAGTTTCTGTTTTCAGCCATGCCTCCCAACTGACAACCCGACTCCCAGAATTGCATCCAAACAAAGATTCCTCCCACACCAAAATTGCCAGCACAGAAAGTTGTTGCTTCTCATGAAGTCCCCAGGCTACTAAACCAACTGCATCACAAAGCCAAAGCTTGCAGGTTTTCTTTCCAGTGGATCAGGGTTGTTGTTTCCTGTTTTCAACCTTGCCTCCCAAATGCCAGTCCTACATCCAAAATTGCATACGCACGAAGATTCCTCCCATAACAAAGGGGCCAGCACAGAGAGTTCTTGCTACCCATGGAGTCCCCAGGGAGACACACTAACTGCAGCACCAGGTCAAAGTTTCCAGGAGTTCTTTCCTGGGGAGAAGGGCTGTTGTTTCCTGTTTTAAGACCTA
>NW_020892733.1:0-1149 GCF_003945725.1 Corapipo altera
GGGAACCTTCCAGCAGCTGCTCACAGAACCCACCCCTGCAGCCCCCCACTCTTTCCACACAAACCCAGATCACTTCCCTATGAAGACTCTGTTCAAGATATCCCATCACTGTCCATCCCACTGTGTGTGAGGGGGGTCCTTTCCTGCTGAATTGACTTTATTGTGCACGGAAAAATCGAGTTTTGTGGGGAAGAGACAAAGCTTTGATGTCTTTTCTAAGTTTTTTTGTGTATGTTTTTGTTTTAAATGTGTATTTTCTGGGAACAGCCATTACACACAAGTGCATTAAAAGGCTTTGGAATAGGATGAGGTGCAGGCCAAGATCCCATTCTTTTTCCTTCCCTTTCCTTTAGTATTTCCAGGCAGAGCAGCCCAGTTTGAACAAGAAGGACTGCAAGTCTCAGCCCCGTTTGTATCCTTTTCTTGTTGAAAAGGTGGAGATTAAAGGTTGAACTTCCTCAAAGGCAATTGAACTTTCCCCTTATTTCATCAGTTCAGGACCACTCTGTGGAATGGCAGGAAGATGAGGAAAAATGATGTTTTACCTCCAGATTTTGGGCTTAAACAGGGTTTTCTTTTGCTTTTTCTCTTAAAATCCCAAATCTAACCAAAGAAAGGGAAAAAAACCCCTAAAACCCAAACCTCAACAGAGGCAAAAAGGAAAGGTTAGAAGAAAATTCCAGTCAGGGAACTCCTTACCTGTTTTACTGCTCATCTTTTTTTATGCATTCTCCTTGGAAAAACCCAATCCCAGAGCAGTTTATGAATTTGGAAATGATGCTATTATTTGGATTATTTATGAGGAACTCCAAAACCTTGCTTTATGTCTCAAAAATATTATTTTATATTTTCCTATCTTAAAAAAAAAAACAACCAAAAAACCAAAAAACCAACAGAACTTCCCAAACGAATAAACAAACAAACCAACCCTCCAAAAACCCAACCCAAAAGAAGGAAGGAAGGAAGGAAGGAAGAAAGGAGGGAAGGGAGAAAGAGAGAAAGAGAGAGAAAGAGAGAAAAAGAGAGAAAAAGAGAGAAAGAAAGAGAGAAAGAGAGAGAAAGAGAGAAAAAGAGAGAAAGAGAAAGAAAGAAAGAAAGAGAGAAAGAGAGAAAAAGAGAGAAAGAGAAAGAAAGAAAGAAAGAGAGAAA
>NW_020892734.1:0-1149 GCF_003945725.1 Corapipo altera
GGGGATTGGGAGCGGATTCGAGGGTCACTGGTTTATACTGGGAGGGACTGGGAGGGGATTGGGAGCGGATTCGAGGGTCACTGGTTTATACTGGGAGGGCCTGGGGGGCACTGGGATGTACTGGGAAGGTGTTTGAAGGATACTGGACCATACTGGGAGGGACTGGGAGGGGATTGGGAGGGACTGGGAGGGGACTGGGGGGTCACTGGTTTATACTGGGAGGGACTGGGGGACACTGGGATGTACTGGGAGGATGTTCAAGGGTCACTGGTTTATACTGGGAGGGCACTGAGAGGGACTGGGAGGGCACTGGTTTGAACTGGGAGGACACTGTTGTGAACTGGTTTGAACGGGGAGGTCACTGGGATGAACTGGGAGGGACTGGGATGAACTGGGAGGTGACTGGGATGAACTGGTTTGAACTGGGAGGTCACTGGGATGAACTGGGAGGGACTGGGACATCACTGGGATGAACTGGGAGGGCACTGGTTTGAACTGGGAGGTCACTGGGAGGGCACTGGTTTGAACTGGGAGGTCACTGGGATGAACTGGGAGGGCACTGGGATGAACTGGGAGGGCACTGGGATGAACTGGTTTGAACTGGGAGGTCACCAGTTTAAACTGGGAGGTGACTGGGATGAACTGGGACGGCACTGGTTTGAACTGGAAGGGACTGGGAGAGACTGGGATGAACCGGTTCATACTGGTCCATACTGGTCTATACTGGTCTATACTGGTCCATACTGATCCATACTTGTCTATACTGGTCTATACCGGTTCATACTGGTTTATACTGGTTTATACTGGTACAGGGTGCTGCGTGAGCTGGCATTCCTGGGCATGTTTTTGGGGGTTCACCCGAGTCCTTACTCGTCCATACTGGTCCATACTGGTCTATACTGGTCCATACTGGTTTATACTGGTTCTTACTGGTCTGTACCAGTTCATACTGGTTTATACTGGTCTGTACTGGCGCAGGGTGCCGGGCGAGCTGGCGTTCGTGGCCACGTGCCTGGGGTTCACCTGAGTCCTTACTGGGCCATACTGGTCCATACTGGTCCATACTGGTCTATACTGGTTTGCAGTGCTCTGTACCGGTTCTTACTGGTTTATACTGGTCTGTACTGGCGCAGGGTGCCGGGCGAGCTG
>NW_020892735.1:0-472 GCF_003945725.1 Corapipo altera
GATATTTTGTGGGGGTTTTTTGGTGATTTTTCGCTATTTTGGGGTGATTTGAGCTGATTTTGGGCTATTTTGGGGTGATTCGAGGTGATTTTTTCACATTTTGGGTTGATTGGAGGTGGTTTTGGGGTCCCCTCTCAGGAGGAGCAGCGGCACATGAAGATCATTGACGAGACGATGGGGGGTATTTTGGGGTGATTTTGGGATATTTTGGGGTAATTTTGGGTATTTTGGGGTGATTTTTGGCTATTTTGGGGTATTTTGGGGTGATTTTGGGATATTTTGGGGTGATTTTTTGCTATTTTGGGGTGATTTTTGGCTATTTTGGGGTGATTTTGGGATATTTTGGGGTGATTTTGGTGTATTTTGGGGTGATTTTGGGGTATTTTGGGGTGATTTTTGGGTATTTTGGGGTGATTTTTGGGTATTTTTGGGGTATTTTGGGGTGATTTTTGGCTATTTTGGGGCCCCCCCT
>NW_020892735.1:572-1149 GCF_003945725.1 Corapipo altera
GGTTTGGGGGATGATTTTGGGGTGATCTGGGGTGATTTTGGGGTCCCCCCCAGGAGGAGCAGCAGCCCTGGGTGGTTTTGGGGGGTATTTTTGGGGTGATTTTTTGATATTTTGTGGGGGTTTTTTGGTGATTTTTCGCTATTTTGGGGTGATTTGAGCTGATTTTGGGCTATTTTGGGGTGATTCGAGGTGATTTTTTCACATTTTGGGTTGATTGGAGGTGGTTTTGGGGTCCCCTCTCAGGAGGAGCAGCGGCACATGAAGATCATTGACGAGACGATGGGGGGTATTTTGGGGTGATTTTGGGATATTTTGGGGTAATTTTGGGTATTTTGGGGTGATTTTTGGCTATTTTGGGGTATTTTGGGGTGATTTTGGGATATTTTGGGGTGATTTTTTGCTATTTTGGGGTGATTTTTGGCTATTTTGGGGTGATTTTGGGATATTTTGGGGTGATTTTGGTGTATTTTGGGGTGATTTTGGGGTATTTTGGGGTGATTTTTGGGTATTTTGGGGTGATTTTTGGGTATTTTTGGGGTATTTTGGGGTGATTTTTGGCTATTTTGGGGCCCCCCCT
>NW_020892736.1:0-1149 GCF_003945725.1 Corapipo altera
GCTGCAGGGTGGGAGCTCCATGAGAACGCTGCTCCTGATGGCCCCAAATCCCACATCCCAGTGGGAACCCCGTGCCCTCCAGAGCTGGGATTTGGGATTTGGGAACTGGGGGGTGCCCCAAGGTGCCTTCCCAAAAATCCCCGAGGGGGAGCTGCAGGGTGGGAGCTCCCCTAAGAACGTGGCTCCCCACGGCCCCAAATCCCCCCAAATCCCTGATCCCAGTGGGAACCCCGTGCCTTCTAGAACCGGGATTTGGGATTTGGGAACTGGGGGGGGGACGCTCCAACTCTGCCCCGAGGTGGCCGCGAGATGGGAGCTCCCCCGGGGGAAAACGCTTCTCCCGCCGGCCCCAAATCCCTGATCCCAAATCCCTGATCCCGGTGGGAATTCCGTGCCCTCCAGAACCGGGATTTGGGATTTGGGAGGGGGGGGGTTGCCCCGATGCTCCCCGAAGGGGGGGGAGTGTGTGCAGGGTGGGAGGTCCCCTGGGAAAACGCTTCCCCTGACGACCCCAAATCCCCCCAAATCCCATATCCCAGTGGGAACCCCGTGCCCTCCAGAACCGGGATTTGGGATTTGGGACTTTGCCTCCCCTAAAATCCCCAAGGTAACACCGAGCTGCGAGATGGGAGCTCCCCCGGGGGAAAACGCTTCTCCCGACGGCCCCAAATCCCCCCAGATCCCATATCCCAGTGGGAACCCCGTGCCCTCCAGAACCGGGATTTGGGATTTGGGACCGGGGGGTGCCCCGATGCTCCCCGAGGGGTGGGGGGGGTGCAGGGTGGGAACTCCCCCGGGGGAAAACGCTTCTCCCGCCGGCCCCAAATCCCCGATCCCAAATCCCTTGTCCCGGTGGGAACCCCGTGCCTTCTAGAACCGGGATTTGGGATTTGGGAACTGAGGGGGGGACGCTCCCACTCTGCCCCGCGGTGACCCCGAGCTGCGAGGTGGGAGCTCCCCCGGGGGAAAACGCTTCTCCCGCCGGCCCCAAATCCTCCCGATCCCAAATCCCTCGTCCCGGTGGGAATTCCGTGCCCTCCAGAACCGGGATTTGGGATTTGGGAACTGGGGGGGGGGGACGCTCCAACTCTGCCCCGAGGTGGCCGCGAGGTGGGAGCTGCCCCGGGGGAAAACGCTTCTCCCGCCGGC
>NW_020892737.1:0-1149 GCF_003945725.1 Corapipo altera
CTGTCCCCAAAGCCATGCACAATTCCCTCCATAACACCACAACCATCACCTACACTGGATGTGTTGCACAGCTCTTTCCCCTTGTCTTCTTTATTGGAGCAGAGTTTTCCCTCCTCACCATCATGTGCTACGACCGCTACGTTGCCATCTGCAAACCCCTGCACTACGGGACCCTCCTGGGCAGCAGAGCTTGTGCCCACATGGCAGCAGCTGCCTAGGCCACTGGCTTTCTCAATTCCCTGCTGCACACAGCCAATACATTTTCCCTGCCCCTGTGCCAGGGTAATGCCCTGGGCCAGTTCTTCTGTGAAATCCCCCCCATCCTCAAGCTCTGCTGCTCACACTCAGGCTACCTCAGGGAAATTGGCTTTCTTGTGGTTACTGCCAGTTTAGTATTTGGTTGCTTTGTTTTCATTGTTTTCTCCTATGTGCAGATCTTCAGGGCTGTGCTGAGGATCCCCTCTCAGCAGGGACGGCACAAAGCCTTTTCCACGTGCCTCCCTCACCTGGCCGTGGTCTCCCTGTTCCTCAGCACTGGCACATTTGCCCACCTGAAACCCCCCTCCATCTCCTCCCCATCCCTGGATCTGGTGGTGTCAGTTCTGTACTCGGTGGTGCCTCCAGCAATGAACCCCCTCATCTACAGCCTGAGGAACCAGGAGCTCAAGGATGCCCTGAGGAAACTGATAACTGGGTGTTTTTCAGAAGTAATAAACTCTCCTTCTTCTGCATGTTATGGACCTCATTAAAGGCCAATCCTGTTATGTAGTTCAGTAAAGGTACACTATATCTTCTTTTTTTTTTTTCTCCTGGTAGGGATGTTATTTTTGTGAGAATGTGTTCACACCAGAAAATCTTTATATATAGAAATATATATATATATATATAAAGAGATATATAATTTTCAGTTCAGTGTTTGCCTTTCTAGCTTGGCCTAGAGGCTTTACAAATTGGCAATTGTCCTCACTGTCTGCTTAAACCAAATAAAGAACTCTGCATTGACTTGTTTGCCTGACATCTTTTCTCTCTGACTTTTCTGCAGCTGCAGGGTCGGGGCCTCTGTGCAGAGCTGGGCCAGAAAAGAGTCCCAGCAGAGCAGCACTGCCAGGGAGCAGCAGCCCTTCTCCTGCCTGGCCTCCTCTCCCTTCC
>NW_020892738.1:0-1148 GCF_003945725.1 Corapipo altera
CAGCAGGGACCCATCCCTGTGGGACCAACCCTGCTGCCAGCAGGGACCCCAAACACAGCCCCACACCAGCTACTGGGAAGAAGATGCCCTCCCCCCAGCCCAGCCAGCCCCAGGCTCTGGTGTGCCTGCAGGGGGTTTGGGGGTGTCCCAGTACCATGTCACACAGGGTACTGGGATTCTGGGCAATTTAAATATGGTAAGATCTCCCAAGGGAAGACATTTACACTCCATTCCCTACAACATCCTGGAAGTGTCCAAGGCCAGGCTGGATGGGGCTTGGAGCAACCTGGGATAGTGGAAAGGGTCCCTGCCCATGGAGGGACTTAAGGCCCCTTCCCAACCAAACCATTCTGGAATTCCATAATTCTATGCCTGTCATTTCCCAGCACCACCAGATCTCTTGGTGACTGGTCAGAGATGTGGGATCATGGATCCAATGGCTCTTTATGCTCCTTGCAGGGACAAAGTGATCAGACAGTTTTAGGTAAGAGCAGATAAAAAGCCATTGACAGGAACAGGGAAATTCATTCCTGGTTTGAGCAGCACAGGCCCTGAGCTGCACCCCCTGCACACAGACAGAGCAGTCTCTGCTCATTAGGGTCAAATAGCCACAAATCAGAGCAGACAGAAAGAAAATGGGCTGCAGAAGCATCAGACTGCAGAGAAGGGAGGTGCAGTTCTGGCAAAACATGAAGACCAGGAATAGAAATAGGAATGAGAAGTTCATTACTGGTCTCAGCCTCACACGGGCTCTTCAGGGAAGGGAGAAAGGAGGAAGGGAATTTGCAGGATTTAGGATAAGCCAGACCTCCTGTCCACTCTGCTGCTCCTTAAACATGGGATCTCTTAGTCTGCTGTGTCCCAGAGCAATCCCCAGGTCCCCAGGCAGTGCTGGCTTTGGCAGAGGGGCAGCTCCTCCCAGTGCCTCCCCCAGAGCACAGGGCTGCAGGGGGAGCAGGGATGGAAGTGCCCAAGCTGCTGGAGCATCCCCTTCACTGCAACCCGGCCCAGCTGAGCCTCTCCTGCCCTGCCCAGCCAGCAGAAGGGGTTGTTTTGCAGTCAATGAAGCCCTGCAGCCCAGGGACAGCAGTGACCCCCCAGCCCCGGCAGCAGCAGCACTGAGGGCAGAGCTGTTCCCAGCCTGTCTG
>NW_020892739.1:0-1148 GCF_003945725.1 Corapipo altera
CAGACCTTCACTGACCCACTGTGAATGTCTGCATACATTCACTGGAGCACTGCTCCTCTTTTCCTTTTAGAACTTTGAGGTTTCTTCAAAGAAGATCAGTGAGCAGACAAATGTATCTGCATGCAGAAATGTAAAGATATCTCTGTGAATTTAAGTGAATTGGTGGATTGAAGAGAAATGATCTGATAAACTGGGCCTTATGTGCCATGTGCTTGTAAATTAGATAGGTCAAAGATTATCCTGGGTAATGTGCTGGGTTGGAGATTCCAGTCCTGGGAGTTGTGCAGGAGGGTCTGTTGAAGGACACAAGGGAATGCTTTTTGTGGTTTTTGGTTCATGGCACACCTGTAGTACCTTGCAATGTGAGATTTTCCTTCCAAACTCTTTGGTTGGAAGACATGTTATTCAAGCCCTGGGAGGTTCTTTGTTTGTATTTGCATGTTGTCCTAATTGTGTAACTGCACAGCTTAATTATATAGTTATGACAAAGGTCATGTGGGAGCTCTGGGGAATGCAACCTGTGTGTTCACTGCTTACTAAACACCTGAATTATTGCCTAGTCACATAACTGGGAATAGTGTGTCATGATCTCTTCCTTTCTGCAGGTGTTTATTTCTTGTCTTGCTCTTTGATGATCTGAAGATGGTTCTTTCTCTCTGATAGTGTATGGAAGATGAGATCTGTTCTATTTGCCTGCCTGTTCTGTAGGTGCCTTTCCAGTTTACAGTTGGAACGAGAAAGGCTTTCAGAGACATGTTTCTTTCACCTGGCACTGTAAGAAATGCTCTTACTTGTCACACGCCAAGGGTGAGAAGTCAAACATTATTCATAGTAAGGAGATGTTGTCTGAGCAACATTTCTTTTTTTGGGAGGGTCTTTCTGTCAATCCTGAAGATCTCTGATAACCATGAGAGCTGTGAAGAGTTTGAGGAGAGTGTTGTGTGTGTTGTGTGTGAGGAGGTGCTGGTGGAGACATGGCCTGTGTTTTGTTGACTCCCAGGGTTGCAACTATACCTTATGAAAATTAGTCAGAAAGAGTCTTATTTTTTGATATTGCATGGTTTGGACTGAAATGGCCAAGTTTTGGGTTCAGCACATCCTACATTATGGTGATAGAGCTTTCAAAGAGCCCATGTGTGATGTTCCCT
>NW_020892740.1:0-1148 GCF_003945725.1 Corapipo altera
GCCGAGGCCTTGCTGAGTCGCGGTTACGTCACCTCGCCCCGCGGTGACGTCACGCCGTCCCCTCCCATCGCGGTGGGCGTGGTCTTTCTCCCAGTCCTGTGGGCGTGGCCGCGCCGTGCCGGGCGGGGCGTGGCTTCGCCGGCGCGCGTGGGCGTGGCCTCAGCGGGGCGCGTGGGCGTGGCTCGGGCGGGGGCGGGGCGGAGCGCCGCCCCGTTCCTCATTTGCATACGCCGGGGGCGGTGCCGTCCAATGGGCGCGGCGCGCGGGGGCGGGAAGCCCCTTCCCCCCTCCCTCCTCATTTGCATACGCGCGCGCGCTCCCTCCAATGGGCGTCGGCGGCGGTGGGCGGGCCCGGCCCGGGGGAGGACGGGTCATTTGCATACGGGCCGCTCCCCCTCTCGGGGAGGGGGGGCTACCGTCCAATGGGAGCGCGGGGATGGCCCGGGCTCATTTGCATACGCGCGGCGCGGCGGCCAATGGGGGCCGTCGGCGGGCGCTGGCGCGTGCGCGGTGCGGGTTTTCCTCGGCGGCGGGGCGTGAGGGTTGAGGGAAGGGGGTGGGGGGGGGGCGCGCGCGCCCTTCCCTGCGCGCGGCGGGCGCGGGCGGCGGCCCCGGGACCCCCCCCGGGACCCTCCCGGACCCAGCGAAAAACCCCCCCCGAGCCTCCATCGGGACCCGCACCGGGCCCCAAAACCACCCCCCCTTCCCCCGGCACGGCGAGGGCGCGGCCCCCGCGCGCACCCACCGAACCCCCCCCCGCCATGTCCTCCACCGCCCTCCCGCCCGCGGCCGCCCCGCGCAGAGGCCTCGGGATGTTCGGTCGGTGGCTCGGGGAAAGGGGAGGGGAGCCGGGGGGGCGGCTGTGAGGGGATGGGGGGGGTCCGTGAGGGGGTTCGGGGTCCGTGAGGGGGTAATGGGGTCTGTGAGGGGGTAATGGGGTCTGTGAGGGGATCGCGGTGTCTGTGAGGGGTTACCGGGGTCTGTGAGGGGCTAATGGGGTTTGTGAGGGGATGGGGAGGGTTCGTGAGGGGATCGCGGGGTTTGTGAGGGGGTTCGGGGTTTGTGAGGGGGTTCGGGGTCTGTGAGGAGGTACCGGGGTTCGTGAGGGGGTTCGGGGTTTGCGAGGGGATCGCGGGGTCTCTGGGGGG
>NW_020892741.1:0-1148 GCF_003945725.1 Corapipo altera
GGGAGGGACTGGGAGGGGGACTGGGAGCACTGGGAGGGACTGGGAGGACTGGGAGCACTGGGAAGGACTGGGGAGGGCTGGGGTGGAGCTGCTCCATGGCCCCGGGGGGTTACTGGGAGGTTACTGGTTTGTACTGGTTTGCACTGGTTTGTAACTGCTCTGTAACTGGTTTGTACTGGTTTGGTTTGTACCGGTGTGTAACTGGTTTGTACTGGTGTGTGCTGGTTTACATTGGTCTGTACTGGTGTATGTTGGTTTATACTGGTGTGTAACTGGTCTATACTGGTTTATACTGGTGTCAGGCCCCCCTCTGTTCTCGGTGGAGCTGCCGCGGGGCCCGGGGGGTGTTACTGGTTTGTACTGGTGTGTGACTGGTCTGTAGTGATTTGTATTGGTTTATACTGGTCTGTCGTGGTTTATACTGGTTTCTAACTGGTCTATACTGGTCTGTACTGGTCAGGACCCCCCTCCCTTCTCTGTGGAGCTGCCGCGGGGTCCGGGGGCTGTTACTGGTTTGTACTGGTGTGTAACTGGTCTGTAGTGATTTGTGTTGGTTTATACTGGTGTGTACTGGTTTATACTGGTTTATACTGTTTTCTAACTGGTCTATACTGGTCTATACTGGTGTCAGGCCCCCCTCCGTTCTCGGTGGAGCTGCCGCGGGGCCCGGGGGGTGTTACTGGTTTGTACTGGTGTGTGACTGGTCTGTAGTGATTTGTATTGGTTTATACTGGTCTGTCCTGGTTTATACTGGTCTGTACTGGTTTCTAACTGGTCTATACTGGTCTGTACTGGTCAGGACCCCCCTCCATTCTCTGTGGAGCTGCCGAGGGGTCCGGGGGGTGTTACTGGTTTGTACTGGTGTGTGACTGGTCTGTAGTGATTTGTATTGGTTTATACTGGTCTGTCCTGGTTTGTACTGGTGTGTAACTGGTTTATACTGGTTTCTAACTGGTCTATACTGGTTTCTACTGGTGTCAGGCCCCCCCTCCGTTCTCGGTGGAGCTGCCGCGGGGTCCGGGGGGTTTCGGGTTCAGTCTCCGGGGGGGCCCCTCGGGGGTTTTCGTGCGGGGGCTGCGAGAGGGGGGCCCCGCCCAGCGCTGCGGCTGCATCCAGGTGAGGGGGGGTCAGGGGGGGTCCTGGGGGGG
>NW_020892742.1:0-1148 GCF_003945725.1 Corapipo altera
AGCCATTCCCCTGCTGCCAGCGAGCCCGGAGCAGCTCCAAGGGAAAGTTCGTCAGGTGATCCCTAAAAGACTTGTCCGTCCTGGACTCTCTCTGTTCTCTGCAGCTCAGCAGCCATCCCAGCAGGATGGGCAACCTCCTCCAAGTGAAGGTACGGTTCCAATCCATGCAGGTGGGAAACCCCTGACTTCCAAAGAAGGTTGGAGTTCAGTGGGGCTGGTGTGGGACAGGGACCCCTCTCTGAGGTTGTGTTCCCTTACACAGACTGCTGGAGATACTGTGGAAGAGATGGACGTGGACATTGTGCTGGATGCAGAGGAGATGATGGAGGTGGACATCCAAGAGTTGGAAGAAGAGATGGAGATTGATGTGGTGGAGGAGATCGAGGACATGGATGTCGACCAGTAAGATGAGGAGGAGGACATGGTGCTGGGATGAGGACAGTCCCCCAGCAGCAGGACAGGCACGTACTGGCCATGCCCTGCCCCAGGGTCACCTGCTGGGTGTGCCAGGCTGGGGGCACAGGGAACACCCAGCAGGGCCCAACTGCACTGACCGTGCCCTTCCTTTTCTTCCAGGACTGACGGACCTGCCGGCCATGGAAATGGCCACCTGTACATGTTTTTCACTTTTTTCTGTAGATAGGTTTCACATTATTCACTATCTAAGGAGTTTGTTGTTTTTATGTAGAAGATATTTTAAGAAGACAGATTTTTAAATAAGAAGATAGTTTTTAATGAAGATGATAGTTTTTTTAAGAAGATAAGGTTTCTTTTTAAGAAGATAGATTTTTAATTAGGAAGATAATTTTTTATTAAGATGATAGTTTTTAAGAAGATAAGGTTTCTTTTTAAGAAGATAGTTTTTTATTAAGAAGATATTTTTATTAAGAAGATAGTTGTTTTTATTAAGAAAATAGTTGTTTTTATTAAGAAGATTGTTTTTGACATTAAGACTGTTATCATCAAGAAGACTGTCGTTTCTATAAAGTAGAATGCTGGTTTTAGTTCGAAAATTCGGAAAATGTCAATAAATTCTGGAGACCTATCGTATATCTTGCTGTTTTATTGTCCGTCTGTAAATACATGTCAAAGATTATTGTCATTACATGGGCCCTTAGAATGTGCCCTCTCAGCCCAGACCACCCCCC
>NW_020892743.1:0-569 GCF_003945725.1 Corapipo altera
TCAACCGCAGACCCCAAAAGTCACAGACCCCCCCCCGAGACCCCCCCGTCACCATCCGAGTCCATCAACCCCACCAGGAGCCTGGGGGGGCCAAAAAAAGGGGGGTCAGGGGGGGTCAGGGCACCCCAAAATCTACCTGGAGACCCCAAATTCACCCCAGAGCCCCCAAATTCAACCGCAGACCCCAAAAGTCACAGACCCCCCCCCGAGACCCCCCCGTCACCATCCGAGTCCATCAACCCCACCAGGAGCCTGGGGGGGCCAAAAAAAGGGGGGTCGGGGGGGGTCAGGGCACCCCAAAATCTACCTGGAGATCCCAAAACCCCCCAGACCCCAAAACCACCCCATAAACCCCTCCTGAAATAACTGAGACCCCCAGAGACCCCCCCAAGCCCCCCCATGTCCATCAACCCCCCCAGGAGCCTGGGGGGCCAAAAAAAGGGGGGTCAGGGGGGTCAGGGTACCCCAAAATCCACCTGGAGACCCCAAATTCACCCCGGACCCCTCAAACCCCCCCAGACCCCAAAACCACCCCATAAACCCCCAAAATTCCCCCCCAAATCCCCCTT
>NW_020892743.1:579-1148 GCF_003945725.1 Corapipo altera
TCAACCGCAGACCCCAAAAGTCACAGACCCCCCCCCGAGACCCCCCCGTCACCATCCGAGTCCATCAACCCCACCAGGAGCCTGGGGGGGCCAAAAAAAGGGGGGTCAGGGGGGGTCAGGGCACCCCAAAATCTACCTGGAGACCCCAAATTCACCCCAGAGCCCCCAAATTCAACCGCAGACCCCAAAAGTCACAGACCCCCCCCCGAGACCCCCCCGTCACCATCCGAGTCCATCAACCCCACCAGGAGCCTGGGGGGGCCAAAAAAAGGGGGGTCGGGGGGGGTCAGGGCACCCCAAAATCTACCTGGAGATCCCAAAACCCCCCAGACCCCAAAACCACCCCATAAACCCCTCCTGAAATAACTGAGACCCCCAGAGACCCCCCCAAGCCCCCCCATGTCCATCAACCCCCCCAGGAGCCTGGGGGGCCAAAAAAAGGGGGGTCAGGGGGGTCAGGGTACCCCAAAATCCACCTGGAGACCCCAAATTCACCCCGGACCCCTCAAACCCCCCCAGACCCCAAAACCACCCCATAAACCCCCAAAATTCCCCCCCAAATCCCCCTT
>NW_020892744.1:0-590 GCF_003945725.1 Corapipo altera
CCAGTTTTGGGGTCCTTCCATTTTGGGGGTGTCCCGATGTCCCATTTACGGGGTCACCCCGGCTTTGGGGTGTTCCAGTTTTGGGGTCCCCCCCCGTTCCAAACATCCGGATTTTGGGGGGTTGCAGCTCCCGGATCCTTTATTTTTTGGGTCCCTCCAGTTTTGGGGTGTCCTGAAGTCCCATTTTTTGGGGTCACTCCAGTTTCGGGTTGTCCTGGTTTTGGGGTGTCCCATTTTTGGGGTGTCCTGAAGTCCCATTTTTTGGGTTCACTCTGGTTTTGGGGTCTCCTGAAGTCCTGGGTTTGGGGTGTCCTGGTTTTGGGGTGTCCTGATGTCCCATTTCTGGGGTCACCCCATTTTTGGGGTATCCCATTTTTGGGGTGTCCTGCTGTCCTGTTTTTGGGGTCCCTCACACCCCAAACATCCAGATTTTGGGGGGTGGTCGTAGCTCCCAGATCCTCTGTTGTCAGGGTGTTCAGCTTTTGGGGTGTCCCGGTTTTGGGGGTGTCCTGATGTCCCATTTTTGGGGTCCCCTTGATTTTTTGGGGGGTCGCTGCTCCCGGATCCTCCGTCGCCGCGTGTCGGGTTTT
>NW_020892744.1:690-1148 GCF_003945725.1 Corapipo altera
TGGGGTGTCCTGAAGTCCCATTTTTTGGGTTCACTCTGGTTTTGGGGGCTCCGCAGCTCCTGGGTTTGCGGTCGCCTCGTGTCGGGTTTTTGGGGTCCCCCATTTTTTTGGGGACCCCAATTTTCTGATGTCCCCCCATTTTTTAGGGTGACTCATTTTCTGGGACTGATTTTTTGGGGTCCCCAATTTTTGGGGTGCCCATCCCAGATTTTTGGGGGGGTCGCTTCTCTCGGATCCTCCGTCGCCGTGTGTTGGGTTTTTGGGGACCCCCATCTTTTTTTGGGACCCCATTTTTTGAGCCCCCCATTTTCTGACGTCCCCCATTTTCTGGGGTCCCCATTTTTGGGACCCTCATTTTTTAGGACCCTCATTTTTTGGGGCCCCCCCATTTTTGGGGTGCCCATCCCAGACTTTTGGGGGGGTCGCTTCTCTCGGATCCTCCGTCGCCGTGTGTTGGG
>NW_020892745.1:0-1148 GCF_003945725.1 Corapipo altera
CAAAGTGTTGGACTTGGGGGTCGCTCCGTGCCCCACTTGTGGGTCCCAACACCTCAGACTTGGGGGTCAATCCGTGCCCCACTTGTGGGTCTCAAAGTGTTGGATTTGGGGGTCAATCCGTGCCCCACTTGTGGGTCCCAAAGTGTTGGACTTGGGGGTCAATCCGTGCCCCACTTGTGGGTCCCAACACCTCAGACTTGGGGGTCAATCCGTGCCCCACTTGTGGGTCCCAACCCCTCGGATTTGGGGGTCAATCCCTGCCCCCCCCCCGGGGCTTTGCTGTAGAAAGAGAGGAACGAAAGAAGCAACAAGAACAAAAAGAAATTGGAATAATAACGATGAGAATTCCGTGATGATTCCTCCTGCTCCTTCTGTTCTTCCCCCTCTCCTCCCTCCCATCCCCTTCCCACGGGTGTGTCCCCACGGGGGGGGGGATTTTCCACCTCGGGGGGTTTTGTTTGTGGCCCAAAATACGAATTCCACGGGGGGTTTATCCGGGAATTTTTTCCTGCCCCGGGAGCAGCCGGGGGGTCTCTCCCATCCTGGTGTCCATCCCAGTGTCCATCCCAGTGTCCATCCCGATTCTGTCCCAGTGTCCATCCCATCCCCATCCCAGTGTCCATCCCAGTGTCCATCCCTGTGTCCATCCCATCCCTGTCCCTGTGTCCATCCCAGTGTCCATCCCGGTGTCCATCCCCATCCCTGTCCCAGTGTCCATCCCAGTGTCCATCCCTGTGTCCATCGTGATCCCGTCCCTGTGTCCATCCCCATCCCTGTCCCGGTGTCCATCCCTGTGTCCATCCCAGTGTCCATCCTGGTGTCCATCCCAGTGTCCATCCCATTCCTGTCCCTGTGTCCATCCCAGTGTCCATCCTGGTGTCCATCCCAGTGTCCATCCCCATCCCTGTCCCTGTGTCCATCCCAGTGTCCATCCCAGTGTCCATCCCAGTGTCCGTCCCGGTGTCCATCCCAGTGTCCATCCCAGTGTCCATCCAATCCCCATCCCAGTGTCCATCCCATCCCTGTCCCTGTGTCCATCCCTGTGTCCATCCCAGTGTCCATCCCAGTGTCCATCCCGATCCTATCCCAGTGTCCATCCCTGTGTCCATCCCAGTGTCCATCCCTGTGTCCATCCCAGTGTCCATCCC
>NW_020892746.1:0-1148 GCF_003945725.1 Corapipo altera
ATGGGATAGGACCCCCCTGGGATGGGACCCCTGGGGTTGGGATGGGAGCTCCAGGGCTGGGATGGGACCCCCAGAGTTGGGATGGGACCCCTTGGGATGGGACCCCCCCGGGGCTGGGATGGGACTCCCTGGGGTTGGGATGGGACTCCCTGGGATGGAATGGGAACCCCTGGAGTTGGGATGGCACCTCCGGGGTTGGGATGGGC
Source organism: Corapipo altera (assembly GCF_003945725.1). NCBI lineage: Eukaryota > Metazoa > Chordata > Aves > Passeriformes > Pipridae > Corapipo > Corapipo altera. The sequence continues at coordinate 207 of NW_020892746.1, forward strand.
TGGGATGGAATCCCCCGGGATTGGGATGGGATCCCCCTCAGGGCTGGGATGGGACCCCCGGGGTTGGGATGGGACCTCCAGGGTTAGAATGGGACCCCCAGGGCTGGGATGGGACCCCCCCGGGATTGGAATGGGACCCCCTGGGATGGGATGGGACACCCAGGGTTGGGATGGGACCCCCAGGGTTGGGACAGGATGGGACCCCCCTGGGATTGGATGGGATCCCCAGGCTGGGACGGGATCCCCCAGGGCTGGGATGGGACCCCTGGGAGTTGGGATGGGAACTCCCAGGACTGGGATGGGATGGGACCCCCCAGGGTTGGGATGGGACTCCCTGGAGTTGGGATAGGACCCCCCAGGGCTGGGCTGGGACCCCCCAGGGCTGGGATGGGACTCCCTGGGATGGGACCCCCCAGGGTTGGGATGGGACCCCCCCAGGGCTGGGATGGGACCCCCCAGGGTTGGGACTCCCCAGGGTTGGGATGGGACTCCCTGGGATGGGACCCCCTGGGGCTGGGATGGGAACCCCCTGGGGTTGGGATGGGACTCCCTGGGATGGGACCCCCCAGGGTTGGGATGGGACCCCCCAGGGTTGGGATGGGACCCCTGGGAGTTGGGATGGGAACTCCCGGGACTGGGATGGGATCCCCTCAGGGCTGGGCTGGGATGGGACCCCCCAGGGTTGGGATGGGACTCCCCAGGGTTGGGATGGGACTCCCTGGGATGGGACCCCCCGGGGCTGGGATGGGAACCCCCTGGGGTTGGGATGGGACTCCCTGGGATGGGACCCCCAGGGCTGGGATGGGACCCCCCGGGGTTGGGATGAGGCGGCTCCGGCTCCGGGCAGGTTTGGAGCCGGAATTTCTCCACCGTGGAGGCTCCGGGGCAGGGAGGGGGAGGAGGAGGAGGAGGAGGAGGAGGAAGGATTCGGGGCAGGGAGGA
>NW_020892747.1:0-1147 GCF_003945725.1 Corapipo altera
CCCCAGCAAAGAAAGCCTGCAAGCTTTGACTTTGTGGTGCAGTTGGTTGGTCAGGCTGGCACTCTAAGGAGAAGCCAAAATTTTCTGTCATGGTCTCTTTGCTGTTGGAGGAATCTTTGTCTGTATGGAATTTTGGGATTTGGGCTGTCAGCTGGGAGGCAAGGTTGAAAACAGGAAACAGCAGGCGTTATCCCCAGGAAAGAAAGCCTGGAAGCTTTGGCTTTGTGGGGCAGTTGGTGGAGCAGCCTGGGGACTCCATGAGAAGCAAGAGCTTTCTGTGCTGGCAACTTTGGTGTGGGAGGAATCTTTGTTTGGATGCAATTCTGGGAGTGGGGCTGTCAGTTGGGAGGCACGGCTGAAAACATAAACTACAACCTTTACTTCCAGGAAAGGAAACCTGGAAGCTTTGGGTTTATGGTGCAGTTGGTTTGTCAGCCTGGGGACTCCATGGGCAGCAAGAGCTTTCTGTTCTGGCACCTTTGGTTGGACAGAAATCATCGTGCGTATGCAATTTTGGGAGTCAGGCTGTAAGTTGGGAGGCAGGTCTTAAAACAGGACACAAAAGCAATTCTCCCCAGAAAAGGAAGTCTGGAAAGTGTGGTTTTGTTGTGCATTTGGTGGGTCAGACTGGAGACTCCTTAGGCAGTAAGATCATTCTCTGCTGGCCCCTTTGTTGTGGGATATATGGATATATGGGGGTCAGTTTGACAGTTGGGAGGCAGGACTGAAAACAGGAAACAACAGGCCTTCTCGGCAGGAAAGAAAGCCTGGAATCTTTGGCTTTGTGGTGTACTTGGTGAGTCAGGGTGGGCACTCTGTGGGTAGAAAGAGCTTTCTGTTCTGTTTCCTTTGGGGTGGAAGGAATCTTTGTTTGTATTTAATTTTGAGAGTCGAGCTGTCAGTTGGGAGGTAGGTCTTAAAACAGGAAACAACAGCCCTTCTCCCCAGGAAAGAACACCCGGAAACTTTGGTCTGGTGGTGCAGTTAGTGTGTCTCCCTGGGGACTCCATGGGCAGCAAGAGCTTTCTGTGCTGGCCCCTTTGTTGTGGGAGGAATCTTCGTGCGTATGTAATTTTGGATGTAGGGCTGGCATTTGGGAGGCAAGGTTGAAAACAGGAAACAGCAACCCTTATCCTCTGGAAAGAAA
>NW_020892748.1:0-1147 GCF_003945725.1 Corapipo altera
AAAAATGACCCAAAACTCACCCAAATCTCCCCAAAAAATGTCCCAAAACTAACACAACTCTCCATAAATAATACACCAAAAACTCACAGAAATCTACTCAAAAAATGACCAGCGTGCCTGCAGGTAAGAAAAGCTGGGAGTGCAGTCCCTCTGCTTTGATTGCTGTGCCTCTTTGGTAGTGATTTTGGAGGGGAATGGTAGAGTGATTTGGTTTGAAGGGAACCTTCAAAGGCCACCCCGTCTTCCGTGGGCAGGGACACCTTCCACTGTCCCCGCTTGCTCCAAGTCCCATCCAACCTGGCCTGGAACACTTCCAGGGATGGGGCAGCCTCGACTTCCCTGTGCAGTGTGCTCCAATATCTCTCCACTGGCATCATGAAAAATGTTGTCAGCGTGTTTTGGTGGATGATGGGAAGCAGGACCTGGGTGAAAATGACATTCTCTTAGGTGCTGGGATGAGGAGGACTCGTGCAGGCACCTCCAGAGACAGCGGGAACAGGAGCGTGCTGTGGAGAAGGAAAATTCCAGGTGGTGGGTGCTGAGAAATGTGTCCTTCCCTTGCCCTGTGCTCTGCACTTAGCAATGGGTCAAGTGCAGAAGTTTCCCGGGAACCCTGAAAAATGATGTCGGGTCTACTAAGAAAAGTGGGGCCAAAAGAGCAGGACCCTGGGTCTGCGAGCGTGGGAGGAACAAGGGACGGGTCATCCTCTACCTCCAGGAGGGAGGGCAGCAGGAAAGGCCACGGACTAAAGCACTGAAGTGCTGTTCCCCAGGGAGTCCCTGCCCAGCACTGAGCTTGCTCCTGCCCTTGCTGTCCCTTTCCCAGTGGAGCCGAAGCATCGGGTGCGGGTGCCAGGGGGGGATGGAGCTGCCGAGGACAAACCGGGAGGGTGTTTGCGAGGGAAGGGGGGAGAAGGAGCTCTTAACGTGCATTTTTTACTTCTTCATCCCACAGAATTGCCACGAGAGGAAATACCTCAGAGGGGCTTCCCTCCAGATAAGCCCTGAATATGCAGGGAGGTTTCAGCCGGGAGAAAGGAGCTGTGGAAGAAAAGCAGCCTAAAAATAGCCAGTGGGGATCATCAGGTTTGCCAGCCAAGAAAAACAAGGAGGGAGATGAGGGAATCGGGTTCCAATTCCTGATGAT
>NW_020892749.1:0-740 GCF_003945725.1 Corapipo altera
CAGAGGCGTGTGTCCCCGCGCACACACACGTGTCCTTGCACACGCATGTGCAGAGCCTGGCCCTGCTCAAACATGCGTGTCCCTGGGCTCACACGCGTGTCCCTGGGCTCACACGCGTGTCCCTGGGCTCGCACACGCATGTGCAAAGCCCGTCCCTGCTCTCAAACGCGTGTCCTTGGGCACACACACACACGTGTCCCTGGACACACGCGTGTGCAAAGCCCGTCCCTGCTCACACGCGAGCGCTCCTGGGCTCACGCGTGTCCTTGGGCACACACGTGTGTCCCTGCCCCCCCCCCCCCCCGCCCCGCCCCCCCCCCCCCCCCCCCCGTTGGTGTCACGAGTGTCCCCGTGGTGGCCTCGGCCCCGAGCCAGCGGCGCCGCCGGGACACGGGATCCCAAATCCCGTGGGAACCCCAAAGCCCCGTCCCCACATTCCCACAGAATCCCCGTCCCCGAGGAGATCCCAAATCCTCGTCCCTGGGTTTCCACAGGAACCCCAAATCCCTGTCCCCACATTCCCACAGGAACCCCAAATCCCTGTCCCTGAGGAGATCCCAAATCCCTGTCCCTGTTCCCACAGAAACCCCAAATCCCCGTGTCCTTGTCCTTGTGTTCCCATGGAAACCCCGGATTCCTGTGTCCTTGTGGGAATCCCAAAGCCCTGCCCCTGTGTTCCCACAGAAATCCCCGATCCCAGTGTCCCCATCCCTGTGTCCCCATGGAAATCCCAGTGTCCC
>NW_020892749.1:840-1147 GCF_003945725.1 Corapipo altera
CTGTGTCCCCATGGAAATCCCAGTGTCCCCGTGTCCCCATCCCAGTGCAAATCCCGGGGCCGATCCCGCTGTCCCCGTGTAAATCCCGTTGTTCCCACAGCAAATCCCACTGTCCCCGTGTCCTTGTCCCTGTGCCAGGGGAACAGCTGGGCCTGAATCCCTCTGTTCCCATCCCAGTGTCCCCATCCCTGAATCCCAGTGTCCCCATCCCTGAATCCCAGTGTCCCCATCCCTGAATCCCTGTGTCCCCATCCCGGTGTAAATCCCGGTGCCAATCCCGCTGTCCCCGTGTCCTTGTCCCTGTGCC
>NW_020892750.1:0-1147 GCF_003945725.1 Corapipo altera
ACCATCGAGACCCGGGACGGGCAGGTGAGGCCTGGGGGGGGGGGGGGGTCTGCCCGGGGGGGGGGGGGGTCCGACCCTGACGTGGGGCTGACCCCCAAATTCTCCTCCCGCAGCAGGTGGTGACGGAGTCGCACAAGGAGCGAGCAGGGAAGTGATGGAGGGGACCCGCCGCCGTGGCTGCTCTGCCGGACCCCCCCCCGCGTCCTGTGCGGGACACGGAGCAGAGGGGGGGGGGGCCGGGAGCCCCCCACCCCTAATTCCTGCTGCCGGCACCGTGGGGCGAAGCCGCGGTGTGTCCCTGTGCCTTGTGTCCCCCCTCCCGTGCCTTGTCCCCCCCCTCTCTATTTATCGCTATTTATTGTTCTCCCCAGCACAGCCCGGTTGTGTTTCACAGCGAGCGTTCCCCGGGGGGGGTCCCGGCTCCCCTCCCGCCACCGGAGGCGGCACCGGCTGTCCCCGGGGCTGGCGGGTCCGGTGTCACCCCGCGCTGTCCCCTCCGGTGTCACCCCGCGATGTCCCCTCCGGCGACACCGCCCCGGGACCGCCAGGGGGCGCCCTCCGCCGCGTCCCCGCTTTAATTGCGCGTTAATTACCGGGTTAATTTACGGCGTGACTCCGAGGCTTCGGGGCGTGCCCCGATTTCCATAATCGCGTTATTTTTTAAGCGCCTTTTTTTTTTTTTTTCCTTTTTCGAATCGTTTCAACCGCGTTGCTCCCCAAAGCATCCCCCGGGATGCTCTGGATCCCTGAGCCAGAGGGTGGGGGAGCTGCTGCCAGTGGGCATCGGTCCCAGGGGACCAAGGGGGGGTTTGAGGGTCCCATCCAACCCCCCCGGGCCAGGGTGGGCCCAGAGCCCCTCCCAGGGGTGACAAAGGACACGGTCACAGTCCCCTGAGAAAGGGTTTAATTGGGGGGGCACTGGGGAGGTTTGGGGGGACCCCCCAGACAGACAGACATTATGAACACTATGTACAGGCACCCCCCGCCCCATCCCTGGGGATCTGCCACCCCCCAGAGCAGGAGGGGGGGGGCTTGCAGTCCGGACAGACTGGGATTTGGGGTGGGGGGCAGTGGGAACACTGGGATGGGGCCTGCCCAGGGGGTGGGGGCTCTTTGGCTTTGGCATTAAGGCTGGGGGGGGGGGGGG
>NW_020892751.1:0-1147 GCF_003945725.1 Corapipo altera
TGGGCCGGGACTCACCTGGGTAGGATCGGGGCCGGGACTCACCTGGGTAGGATCGGGGCCGGGACTCACCTGGGCAGGATCCAGGCCGGGACTCACTTGGACAGGGTTGGGGCCGGGACTCACCTGGGCAGGGTCAGGGCCAGGACTCACCTGGGCAGGGTCAGGGCCAGGACTCACCTGGGCGGGATCCGGGCTGGGACTGACCAGAGTAGGGTTGGGGCCAGGACTCACCTGGGTAGGGTCGGGGCCAGGACTCACCTGGGCAGGATCTGGGCCGGGACTCACCTGGGCAGGGTCGGGGCCGGGACTCACCTGGACAGGGTCGGGGCCGGGACTCACCTGGACAGGGTCGGGGCTGGGACTCACCTGGACAGGGTCGGGGCCGGGACTCCCCCGGGCAGGCTCAGCCCCCAGACTCCCCCGGCCGGGCTCAGGGGCTCTTCTGTGTGCGGGGTCCCTGACCCCCCCCCTCGAGCCGGTGACAGGTGAGTGGGCGGCTGCGGGGGGGTCCCGGGGCCAGGGTGAGGAAGAAAAGGACCAGCAGATGCCATCGGGGTCCCAACTCGGGCTGTACCCACCAGAGGTGACCTTGGGGGTCCCGGGGACAGGGACAGGGCAGGGAGACCCCCATGCCAGCCCCGTCACCCCCCCCGGGGTCCTGGCGCTGTTTCCCGGTGGCTCCGGCCGAGCCCAGGGACAGGGGACGAGCCTGGGGACGGTCCTGGGGACGCGGGGGACGATCCCGGCCAAGGGACATTCCCACGGTGGCCTCTGGGACGCGGGGGAGGGGCGGCTCCCGGCCATAGGAATTTCCCACTGGGGCGGCGGGGGGGGTCCCACTGCGGCCACGTGGGTTTCCCACAGGGACGGGGACGTTGGGGGGGGTCCTGCTGCGGCCGCGGGATGTTCCCGTGGTGGTGGCCACCAGCATGCTGGGGGGGGCGGGTCCCACTCCTGGCTACGGGATGTTCCCGTGGTGGTGGCCACCAGCATGTTGGGGGATGTGTGTGTGTCCCACTCCTGGCCACGGGATGCTCCCGTGGTGGTGGCCACCAGCATGTTCGGGGTGTGGGGGGGTCCCACTCCTGGCCACGGGAAGTTCCTGCGGTGGCCGAGATGTGCCGGGGGGCGTGTGCTCCGCTCCTGG
>NW_020892752.1:0-1147 GCF_003945725.1 Corapipo altera
ACACACACACGTAGGGACACACAGACGTACAGACAGACACAGGGACACACAGACATACACAGGGACACAGACACACACATACACACAGATATGGCTGTGAAGAGATGCATGGGCACAGATGCAGTTGGACACAGACACGTGTGTGAACAAAGACATGCGTGTGAACACGGGAGAACACACAGAGACGTGTCTGTGAACACAGATGTGTGTGAGCACAGTGTGTGAACACACGGACACCAGTGTGAACAGACACGGGCACGGAGACACACAGACACAAGTATGAACATACAGAGACACGTGTAAACAGAGACGGTGTGTGCACAGACACGCACATGGGCAGACACCCGTGCTGAAAAGCACACACAAACACACGTGTGCACAGACACCCATGCTGAAAAGCACACACAAACACATGTGTGCACAGACAGGCACAGATGACACACACGCAGGTGAACACACACCCCCCAATGTACACACACACATGTACACACCCCCGTGTGCACACATCCACACATGTACACACCCCAGTGTGCGCACACACACATGTACACACCTCCATGTGCGCGCACACAAACACACACGTGCACGCACACACAGACGTGTGCACAGACACACGTGTACACACGTGTGCACACCCCCCACGTGTGTACACACTCACAACCCCCCCCCAAGTGCACACACACGAGTGTACACACAGACACACGTGTTACACACCCTCTCATTTGCATATCCCTGCCCCGCCCCCGTCCCGCCCCTCCTCCAATGGGGTCCCGCCCTCCCCGCAGGCAGCCCCGCCCCTCCCTCCTCATTGGCTGCCTGCCCTTCCCGCCCGCCCCCTGCCGCAGAGCAGCCCAAGGGGAGCGGCCCCCGGGTGACCCCGGCGGCACCTCCAGGTGACCCCGGCGGCACCTCCAGACCCCCGCTGGAGAACCCCGTCCCACCCCCGGGACCGAGGGACGTCACCTGGGGACGCCCAGGTGGGGTGTCCAGGGCACACCTGCACCCCCCAGGGGACACCCGCACCCCACCTTAGGGACACCCGGGAAGCGGGGACGGGGTGGTGACACAGCCGGGAAGCGAAGGCGGGTGAGGGTCAGGAGGGGGGGGGCCGTGATACCCCACGTGCGTCCGGGAAGGCGAAGGGATG
>NW_020892753.1:0-1146 GCF_003945725.1 Corapipo altera
TGTCCCCGATGTCGGGTGTCCCGAGGGTCCCTTGGCCCCGTGTGCCCCCTTGACACGGAGGGTCCCAGTTCCCGGGGGGAGGTCCCTTCTCCCAGGGGTCCCCTGTCCCAGGGTTGTCCCCGGGGTGTCCCCTGTCCCCAGGGAGGCCCTTGGTCCTTGTCCCCCGTGTTCCCGTGTCCCTTGGGGTCCCCTTGTCCCCTCGGGTCCCCTGACCCCGATATCCTTTATGTCCTTTGTCCTGGGGTCCGGTGTCTCCTGTGTCCCCCCACGTTACTGGGGGTCCCTTGTTCCTCGACTGTCCCTCATCCCCAGTGGTCCCTTGTCCCCCACGTGTCCCCGTGTCCCTGGAGCTCCCTTGTCCCCAGGGTCCCTTGTCCCCAGGGTCAGTAGACATAAGTGAGGCTGCTGGAAAAGGGGCTTTATTTTAAATTAAAGTCAATAAATAACAATACTTAATAACAAATAATAATAATAATAATAGTAATGATGTAGAAAAAGAGGCGCCGGCAGCAGCTGGAGTCACTCCAGTGCCTGGGGACAGTTGTGGGGTCCCCCCATGGGGGTCCCGTGTGATCTGTGGGGGGTCCCAGAGGGATCCTGGTGAGGTCCCGTTTGTGTCCGTGCGGTTCTGAGGATCCCTGGGCGGGTCCGTGGGATCCTGGTGGGGTCGGTGGGATGGGTCGTGGTGGGACCTTGGGGGTCCTTGTGGTGTCTCTGTGGGGTCCTGGTTGTGTCCGTGGGGTCCTACTGAGGTTGGTGGGGTCTGTGGGGTCCCAGGAGCCCTTGTCGGGGTCCCACTGTGGTCCTGGTGAGGTCCTGGTTGTGTCCATGGGGTGTTGGGGTGGTCCCGGTGGGGTTCGGGGGTCTCTAACAGGCGGGGACCCCCTCGAGGTGGGCGGCGATCCCCTCCAGGCACCCCCGGAGCCGCGCCAGGGCCACCCCGGCCACGGTGTGGGGAGCCTCGGCCAGCGGGGCCGGGGGGGCCGGGGGGGGGGTCACGGGGCGGGGGGCAACCCAGCAGGGCCCCCAGGACCCCCAGGAGGCTGTGCAGGTTCTCCAGGTCGTTGACCACCTGTGCCAGGCGCAGGTCACCCCCGGGCACCGCCCCCAGGAGCCGCTGGAACAGCTGGAGCCGCTGGGCTGCCA
>NW_020892754.1:0-1146 GCF_003945725.1 Corapipo altera
CACAATGGCCCCTTGATTCCATGTGTGTCATCACAAAGCTGATCCCACCCAGATGAAAGTTTGGGGGAGATCAGGCGGAACTGGGACAAAAAGGATTGGATATTTCGGGAAGGAAAGAGGGGCTTGGCCAACAGACAGGAAAGATTTTTATGAGGTAAAACCGGGTTCAGGAAATGCTGAGGGTGCTGAAACACTGACTGTGCAAACATTCCTAATAGACCTTAACCCTCTTTGTAACCTCAAACCCCAACACTACCCAAAGTGCTGCCCCTCCCACTGAAAGGAATCCACTGCTCTCATTCCAAGCCAGAAAAAGCCCAAACCCAGAACTCCAGGTTCTTATTGGTACTCCAATGCCTACCCCATTCCCAAATCTATAGTACCAGTATGAAAAGCCAAGCTTTAATCCTAACCCAGCCCAAAAAGCTCTTCCCCTAATCATGAACCAGACACTGCCAGCAGAACAACAAACCTCCCAAAGTTCTGCCTCATCCCCAGCCTGAGCTCTAAAGTCCAAGTCCTGACCATTAAGCACCCCCCCAGCCCTTGGGAGCAGGGCAAGGGCCTGCAGGGCCCAGAGCAGGCCCAGGGGGTTGGCAGAGGAATGGGAGGGGACCTGGATCTGCTCAGCTCTGCAGTGACCCCCAGGAGAAGGGCCTGGGCTCTGGGAGGGATGTCCTGTGGCACAGGGGCTCAGGATCCAAGTTCAGAAGGCCAAGTGCACGTGGCAACAGCCAGAGCTGGTGCTGAGACATCAGGGAGGGTCTAGAAATGCTGCTGGGAGGGGGTGGGAAAGCAGGAGGGGTGTGTGCAGCCTGCAAGGCCAGAGCAGCAGCAGGGCCAGGGCAGGACAGCCTGCAGGAGAGATGGCCAAGGGCTCTGGCAGGGCTGCAAGGCCCAAAGGCACCCGGGCCTTTGTCCCCTTGCCTCTGGCAGCTGCCTCTGCCACTCAGGCCACCACAAACAACTTGCCTTGCAGGTTCTGCACTTGGTTTCTGCCTCGCCCCTCCCCAGGAGCCTGGCAGGGGTTGCCCAGTTTTGGGCCTTTGTTGTTCCTCCCCCTCCCATCCCACTGCCCCCAAACAGCCCTGAGCCAGCTGGGAGGGACAGGATCTGCTGGGCCAGGGCCTGGGGCTCAGGCCTTGG
>NW_020892755.1:0-1146 GCF_003945725.1 Corapipo altera
TCCTCCAAAATCCCTGTACCTGCTCCCAAATCCCTGTCCCTGCTCCTGCATCCCCGTCCCCGCTCCCGCATCCCTGTCCCCGCTCCCGCATCCCTGTCCCTTCTCCCACATCCCCGTCCCTTCTCCCGCATCCCTGTCCCCGCTCCCACATCCCTGTCCCTTCTCCCACATCCCTGTCCCCGCTCCCGCATCCCTGTCCCTTCTCCCACATCCCCGTCCCTTCTCCCACATCCCTGTCCCTTCTCCCACATCCCTGTCCCTTCTCCCACATCCCCGTCCCCACTCCCACATCCCCGTCCCCACTCCCACATCCCTGTCCCCGCTCCCACATCCCTGTCCCCGCTCCCACATCCCTGTCCCTTCTCCCACATCCCTGTCCCTTCTCCCACATCCCTGTCCCCGCTCCCCCATCCCTGTCCCTTCTCCCCCATCCCCGTCCCCTTTCCAGGGTGTCTCAGACGCCCCCCGGGGCACAGCGGGGGCCGGGGGAGGGGTTGGGGTGTCCCCCCGGGGCCGAGCTGCCCCGTTTTGGGTGGGTGGGCGGTCACGGGGGGGGTGCTGGGTGACCCCTTCTCCCCCCACAGATATCGAGGTAGTCGAGAGCAACGAGGGGGTCCTGGCGCTGCTGGTGGACGCGCTGGGCCGGGTGTTGGGCGGCCTCACCGACAACCTCATCGGGTGCGCACAGGGGATCGGGAGGAGGCTCCCCTGAGGTCAGAGCCCCTCCCCGCCGCGGGGGCGGGGGCTGGGGGTCGGCCGGGGGCTCCTCGGGGTGGGCAGGGGCTCCCAGGGGTGGGCAGGGGCTCCCCGGGGTGGGCAAAGGGCTCTCAGAGGTGGGCAGGGGCTCCCAGAGGTGGGCAGGGGCTCCCCGGGGTGGGCAGGGGCTCCCCGGGGTGGGCAAGGGCTCCCCGGGGTGGGCAGGGGCTCCCAGAGGTGAGCGGGGGCTCCCAGGGGTGGGCAAAGGGCTCTCAGAGGTGGGCAGGGGCTCCCCGGGGTGGGCGGGGGTCTCTGGGCCGGGTCTAAGCTCGTGGGTGTTCCCTCTGTCCCAGGTGAGCAGCGAGTGCCCAGTGCGGTGAGTGCCTTCCCTCCGTCCTTCCCGGGGGTTTTGGGGACCTGGAATGTCCTCCTGGGGACACGGATTGTCCT
>NW_020892756.1:0-1146 GCF_003945725.1 Corapipo altera
CCCCCCCCCCCCCCAGCCTTAATGCCAAAGCCAAAGAGCCCCCACCCCCTGGGCAGGCCCCATCCCAGTGTTCCCACTGCCCCCCACCCCAAATCCCAGTCTGTCCGGACTGCAAGCCCCCCCCTCCTGCTCTGGGGGGTGGCAGATCCCCAGGGATGGGGCGGGGGGTGCCTGTACATAGTGTTCATAATGTCTGTCTGTCTGGGGGGTCCCCCCAAACCTCCCCAGTGCCCCCCCAATTAAACCCTTTCTCAGGGGACTGTGACCGTGTCCTTTGTCACCCCTGGGAGGGGCTCTGGGCCCACCCTGGCCCGGGGGGGTTGGATGGGACCCTCAAACCCCCCCTTGGTCCCCTGGGACCGATGCCCACTGGCAGCAGCTCCCCCACCCTCTGGCTCAGGGATCCAGAGCATCCCGGGGGATGCTTTGGGGAGCAACGCGGTTGAAACGATTCGAAAAAGGAAAAAAAAAAAAAAGGCGCTTAAAAAATAACGCGATTATGGAAATCGGGGCACGCCCCGAAGCCTCGGAGTCACGCCGTAAATTAACCCGGTAATTAACGCGCAATTAAAGCGGGGACGCGGCGGAGGGCGCCCCCTGGCGGTCCCGGGGCGGTGTCGCCGGAGGGGACAGCGCGGGGTGACACCGGAGGGGACAGCGCGGGGTGACACCGGACCCGCCAGCCCCGGGGACAGCCGGTGCCGCCTCCGGTGGCGGGAGGGGAGCCGGGACCCCCCCGGGGAACGCTCGCTGTGAAACACAACCGGGCTGTGCTGGGGAGAACAATAAATAGCGATAAATAGAGAGGGGGGGGACAAGGCACGGGAGGGGGGACACAAGGCACAGGGACACACCGCGGCTTCGCCCCACGGTGCCGGCAGCAGGAATTAGGGGTGGGGGGCTCCCGGCCCCCCCCCCCGCTCTGCCCCGTGCCGCGCACAGGACGCGGGGGGGGGTCCGGCAGAGCAGCCACGGCGGCGGGTCCCCTCCATCACTTCCCTGCTCGCTCCTTGTGCGACTCCGTCACCACCTGCTGCGGGAGGAGAATTTGGGGGTCAGCCCCATGTCAGGGTCGGACACCCCCCCTCCCAGGTCAGAACCCCCCCCCCCCCCAGGCCTCACCTGCCCGTCCCGGGTCTCGATGGT
>NW_020892757.1:0-1146 GCF_003945725.1 Corapipo altera
TTTTTATTTTAATTTTATTTTTTCTATGTTTATTTAATTTTTTATTTTTATTCATATTTTTTATTTCTACTTTTTTCCTATTTTTATTTTAATTTTATTTTTTCTATGTTTATTTAATTTTTTATTTTTATTCATATTTTTTATTTCTACTTTTTTCCTTTTTTTATTTTAATTTTATTTTTTCTATGTTTATTTAATTTTTTATTTTTATTCATATTTTTTATTTCTACTTTTTTCCTTTTTTTATTTTAATTTTATTTTTTCTATGTTTATTTAATTTTTTATTTTTATTCATATTTTTTATTTCTACTTTTTTCCTATTTTTATTTTAATTTTATTTTTTCTCTGTTTATTTAATTTTTTTATTTTTACTATTATTCATATTTTTATTTTTACTTTTTTCTTATTTTTATTTTTTTTCTGTGTTTATTTAATTTTTTTATTTTTATTATTATTCATATTTTTTATTTCTACTTTTTTCCTATTTTTATTTTAACTTTATTTTTTCTCTGTTTATTTAATTTTTTAATTTTTATTCATATTTTTTATTTCTATTTTTTTTTTGGTTTTATGTTAATTTTATTTTTTCTCTGTTTCTTTATTTTTTTATTTTTATTTCATTTATTTACTCAAAAAAAAAATTAAAAAATCGCTTTTGCAGAGGGAGAATTGGAAAGGAGAGAATTGTAACTTACAGAACCCCTGGAGCCTGCCTGGCTCAGTCGGTAGAGCAGGAGACTCTTCATCTCAGGGTCGTGGGTTCGAGCCCCACGTTGGGCGAAATTCCCTTTTTCCCCTCTCCATTTTACCCGAAAATTCCCTTTTATTAACACAAAGTAATATTAATTATATTTATTATATTTTAATAATATATAATAAAATATATAAAATACACATTTTAAATATATTTGAAATATTATAGCATAATATTATTTAATATTATTATTAAAAATTAATAATAATATTGAAGTATTATTACAGTTTAATAATAAAATAGATATAAAATATACAGAAAATTTAATCTATTATATAATAATACGATTTAATATTAATAACATAAAGTAATAATATCATTTAAATATTTTTACTGTTTAATAAAAGAATAGATATAAAATATACAGAAAAAATATATAATACATATTTAAT
>NW_020892758.1:0-1146 GCF_003945725.1 Corapipo altera
CTCCCAGTCCCTACTGGTGCGGGAGGAAAGCCGGGACAATAAACAGGGGGCGGCGGATCCCAAAAATCACCAAATCCATGGATAAATAACGGGGTGTAATAATGACCCTGCCAGGAGCCACCGGATCCCACGGGGATCTCCCAGTTCAAACCAGTCCCTCCCAGTTCAAACCAGTCTCTCCCAGTCCCTCCCAGTCCCTACTGGTGCGGGAGGAAAGCCGGGACAATAAACGGGGGGCGACGGATCCCAAAAAATCACCAAATCCATGGATAAATAACAGGATGTAATAATGACCCTGCCAAGAGCCACCGGATCCCACGGGGATCTCCCAGTTCAAACCAGTCCCTCCCAGTCCCTCCCAGTCCTTCCCAGTCCCTCCCAGTCCCTACTGGTGCGGGAGGAAAGCCGGGACAATAAACGGGGGGCGGCAGATCCCAAAAATCACCAAATCCATGGATAAATAACGGGATGTAATAATGACCCTTCTGGATCCCACGGGGATCCCCCAGTTCAAACCAGTTCCTCCCAGTCCCTCCCAGTCCCTACTGGTGTGGGAGGAAAGCCGGGACAATAAACGGGGGACGGCGGATCCCGAAAAATCACCGGAGCCGTGGATAAATAATGGGGTGTAATAATGACCCTGCCAGGAGCCACTGGATCCCACCGGGATCCCCCAGTTCAAACCAGTCCCTCCCAGTTCAAACCAATCCCTCCCAGTCCCTACTGGTGCGGGAGGAAAGCCGGGACAATAAACAGGGGGTGGCGGATCCCAAAAAATCACCAAATCCATGGATAAATAACGGGATGTAATAATGACCCTGCCATGAGCCACCGGATCCCACGGGGATCTCCCAGTTCAAACCAGTCCCTCCCAGTTCAAACCAATCCCTCCCAGTCCTTCCCAGTCTCTCCCAGTCCCTACTGGTGCGGGAGGAAAGCCGGGACAATAAACGGGGGGCGGCAGATCCCAAAAATCACCAAATCCATGGATAAATAACGGGGTGTATTGACCCTGCCAAGAGCCACCGGATCCCACGGGAATCTCCCAGTTCAAACCAGTCCCTCCCAGTCCCTCCCAGTTCAAACCAGTCCCTCCCAGTTCAAACCAGTCCCTACTGGTGCGGGAGGAAAGCCGGGACAATAAAC
>NW_020892759.1:0-1145 GCF_003945725.1 Corapipo altera
TTCCCTGAAATTCCAGGGCTTATTCCCTGCCTGGAGACACCTTTTCCTGAGCTTTTCCCAACCCTTCTCCCACATTCCTTGGGATGCAGCATTCCCTCCATTTTCCCCGGGATTCCAGGGCTCATTCCCTGCCTTGACCAACCTTTTCCCACATTCCCACATTCCTTGGGATGCAGCTTCTCCCTCCATTTTCCCGGGATTCCAGGGCTCATTCCCTGCCAACAGCCACCTTTTCCCAAATTTCTGTGATCCTTGGGATACAGCATTCCCTGCTTTTCCCTGAAATTCCAGGGCTCATTCCCTGCCCGGACCAACCTTTTCCCACATTCCCACATTCCTTGGGATGCAGCTTCTCCCTCCATTTTCCCTGAAATTCCAGGGCTCATTCCCTGCCTGGACCAACCTTTTCCCAAATTTCTGAGATCCTTGGGATGCAGCATTCCCTGCTTTTCCCTGGGATTCCAGGGCTCATTCCCTGCCTGGAGACACCTTTTCCCGAGCTTTTCCCAACCCTTCTCCCAGGGATTTCTTGGGATGCAGCATCTCCCTACTTCTCCCTGAAATTCCAGGGCTCATTCCCTGCCAGCAGCCACCTTTTCCCAAATTTCTGTGATCCTTGGGATGCAGCATTCCCTGCTTTTCCCTGGGATTCCAGGGCTCATTCCCTACCTGGATCCACCTTTTCCTGAGCTTTTCCCAACCCTTCTCCCACATTCCTTGGGATGCAGCATTCCCTCCATTTTCCCTGGGATTCCAGGGCTCATTCCCTGCCTTGACCAACCTTTTCCCACATTCCCACATTCCTTGGGATGCAGCTTCTCCCTCCATTTTCCCGGGATTCCAGGGCTCATTCCCTGCCTGGACCAACCTTTTCCCAAATTTCTGTGATCCTTGGGATGCAGCATTCCCTGCTTTTCCCTGGGATTCCAGGGCTCATTCCCTGCCTGGACCAACCTTTTCCCATGTTCCCACATTCCTTGGGATGCAGCATTCCCTCCATTTTCCCTGAAATTCCAGGGCTCATTCCCTGCCTGGACCAACCTTTTCCCAAATTTCTGAGATCCTTGGGATGCAGCATTCCCTGCTTTTCCCTGGGATTCCAGGGCTCATTCCCTGCCTGGAGACACCTTTTCCCGAGCTTTTCC
>NW_020892760.1:0-1145 GCF_003945725.1 Corapipo altera
GAAAACAAGCCCTGATAAACGGGAAAGTTGTCCTTGAAGAGAGTTTCTTGTATAAACTGTTGTAATTGGCATTCTGTGATTGGCTACTTGTCCTCCAAGGTCACTTGAAGGAGAGATTGAGGAGGAGGATGAGGAAGGCTCGGCCCCAGACTCAATTAAGAAAGACCCCCAGGACACTCTGTGCGTGCGTGAGGGGATTTCCGAAGTTCTCACGTGTGCAGAAGAGATGCACTGACATAACCGGGGGTGGGACTGAGGGCCTCGGGCTGGGCAGTGCTGGCCACACCTGGGAGGCTGTGGTCACTCAATTAATTGTATAAAAGTAGACAGTGCTTTCTTGGGGAGAGCTCACTTCACACCAAGGACAACGTTGCCTTTGGCAGGGACACCTGCCAGTTTGTGAACTTACTGACTCTCCAGGGATGCAGCTTCTGCTCTGGGTAATTACAGGCCTGCTAGGTCGGTAAGAGAACTTTCTGGGCAACAGTTGGGTAACTGGGGGCTTATTTCTCTCCTCCTTCCTCCCTTTTGGGTCTGTTCATTTTCTTGGCCACCTTTTGTAATAAATATTGTTTTATTTTTTGTTGAGCGAGCTACGGTGTCTGTTTTTCGTGTCTGTATATCTCGGACCTTCCCTGATACAGTAACCCCTCCCTGATATATCACCGCTGTCCCTGTGATGTTACCGCTCTGCCTGTGATGTCACTGATGTCCCTGTGATGTCATTCCTTTCTCTGTGATGTCACCGCTGTCCCTGTGATGTCACCGATGCCCCTGTGATGTCACTGCTGTCTCTGTGATGTCACCACTGTGTCTGTGATGTCACCACGGTTTGTGTGATGTCACTGCTGTCCCTGTGATGTCACCACTGTCCCCAGTGCTGTCATCTGTGTCCCCAGTGATGTCACTGTTGTGACAGGGCCCTTTGTGGACCTCCCTATGGGCTCTGGCTCACATCATGCCTGCAATTTTCTTGTGATGAACTGGTAACATCCTATTTAAGTACAGAAATGGTTTCACACTCAGTGGTATAGTTAATGTGAAGATGAATAAAAAGTTCTTTTATAGCATGGAGGCAAGAGATAACCTGTACTATCACTCCATGAGGTGGAGGGCATTGACTGCAGTCAGGGGTAAACTGGGGC
>NW_020892761.1:0-1145 GCF_003945725.1 Corapipo altera
CCTTCCCTTCCCTAACCTTCCCAAACCTTCCCTTCCCTTCCCAAACCTTCCCAAACCTTCCCAAACCTTCCCTTCCCAAACCTTCCCTTCCCAAACCTTCCCTTCCCTTCCCAAACCTTCCCTTCCCTTCCCTTCCCTTCCCTTCCCAAATCTTCCCAAACCTTCCCAAACCTTCCCAAACCTTCCCTTCCCTCCTCTCCCCTCCCTTCCCCTCCCCTCCCCAACCTCCCCTCCCCTTCCCAAGCCATTCCCGCTTCCCGGTTTCCCTCACCGGAGCGGTACAGGAAGAACGTGGGCCGGGTGGCGTCGATGGCCACGGCCACGGGCCCCACGGTGGCCACGGCGTCCCGGAGCGCGGCCTCGTCCCCCTCCGGCAGCTCCACGTAGCGGGAGCAGGAGGCGGCGCTGGCCGAGGCGTTGTAGCGGCACGTCCCGTTCTGCCGGAGGAGCCGGGAATGAGGGAGAGCCGGGAATGAGGGACAGGAGAGCCGGGAATGAGGGAGAGCTGGGAATGAGGGAGAGCCGGGAATGAGGGACAGCTGGGAATGAGGGAGAGCTGGGAATGAGGGACAGCTGGGAATGAGGGAGAGCTGGGAATGAGGGACAGGAGAGCCGGGAATGAGGGACAGCCAGGAATGAGGGACAGGAGAGCTGGGAATGAGGGAGAGCCAGGAATGAGGGAGAGCCAGGAATGAGGGACAGGAGAGCCAGGAATGAGGGACAGGAGAGCCGGGAATGAGGGACAGGAGAGCTGGGAATGAGGGACAGGAGAGCCGGGAATGAGGGAGAGCCGGGAATGAGGGAC
Source organism: Corapipo altera (assembly GCF_003945725.1). Taxonomy (NCBI): domain Eukaryota; kingdom Metazoa; phylum Chordata; class Aves; order Passeriformes; family Pipridae; genus Corapipo; species Corapipo altera. Next base: position 806 of record NW_020892761.1, read on the forward strand.
AGCTGGGAATGAGGGACAGCCAGGAATGAGGGACAGGAGAGCCGGGAATGAGGGAGAGCCGGGAATGAGGGAGAGGAGAGCCGGGAATGAGGGAGAGCCGGGAATGAGGGACAGGAGAGCCGGGAATGAGGGAGAGCCAGGAATGAGGGACAGGAGAGCCGGGAATGAGGGAGAGCCAGGAATGAGGGAGAGCTGGGAATGAGGGAGAGCCGGGAATGAGGGACAGGAGAGCCGGGAATGAGGGAGAGCCGGGAATGAGGGAGAGCCGGAAATGAAGGAGAGCCAGGAATGAGGGAGAGCCGGGAATGAGGGAGAGCCGGGAATGAGGGACAGGAGAGCC
>NW_020892762.1:0-486 GCF_003945725.1 Corapipo altera
GGGGGGACAGGGGGTGACAGGGGGGACAATGGGGTGACAATGGGGTGACAAGGAGGGACAGGGGATAATGGGGTGACAATGGGGTGACAATGGAGTGACAATAGGGTGACAATGGGGTGACAATGGGGTGACGATGGGGTGACAGGTGGTATCGAGGGTGACAATGGGGGGACAGGGGGTGTCCCCTCAGGGCAGTGGCCCCGGGGTCCCGTAGAGCTGCACGAGGGACCTGCTGAGGGAGGGGCCCAGGTTCCTGTGGGGGAGGGGAGAGAGGGGTGAGCCCCCAAAATCTTGGGGGTCCCCAGGAGTCTGGGGGTTCCCCAGGGGTTCAGAGGGGTCCTCAGGAGTTTGGGGGGGTCCCAGGGATCGAGTCCCCCCAGCCTGGGGTGGGGGGGGGTGTCTCACCTCCCCGAGGGGCCGCAGCGCAGGGCACTGAGCACGTCCTGGCACTTTTGGGGGTCCACCAGGGCATCCATGAGGCTGAGG
>NW_020892762.1:586-1145 GCF_003945725.1 Corapipo altera
CCCCCCCCTTCCCCTGAGGGGTGCAGGGCCCTTTTTTGGGGGGGGGGATCCAGGAGTTTGGTGACCCCCCAGAGGGGACCCAAACCCCCACCCAACGACCCCCCAAGACCCCCCCGGGACCCCCAGACCTGGCAGGGGTGGGGAAGCGGCTCAGGACAGAGACAGCCCTGCCCCCACTGAGCCCCCCCAGCTGCAGGAGCTGCCGAGCGAAAACATCCCCGACGGTCTGAGCCTGAATGGGGGGGGGGAAATGGGGTCAGGGGGGGCCCCAAAATATCCACAGACCCCACATACACCCCTCTGAACACATCCTGGATGGTCTGAGCCTGGAGAGGGGGAAATGGGGTCAGGGGGGACCCCAAAATATCCACAGACCCCAAATACACCCCCCTGAACACATCCTGGATGGTCTGAGACTGGAGGGGGGAAAATGGGGTCAGGGGGGCCCCAAAATATTCACAGACCCCAAATACACCCCTCTGAACACGTCCTGGAATGTTTGAACCTGGAGAGGGGGGAAATGGGGTTGGGGGGAACCCCAAAATATCCACACCCCTCA
>NW_020892763.1:0-268 GCF_003945725.1 Corapipo altera
CCGCCAGGATCCGGGCTCGCCCGCCACTTCCTGTACGGCAGGATGGAGCGCGCCGGGGCCCCGGCTGCCCGCCGCCCGCCCGGCCGTGCGCGGAGGCGGCTGTGAGCGCCCGGTCGGTCCGCGGCATGCGGCGCGCCCCGCTGCCCGCCTGAGCCGCGCACACACCGCGCGGGGGGGTCCCCGCGCCCCGCCGCCGCCGCCGCTCCTCGCTGTCCTCCCCCTGCCCCGCGCCTTGCGGGATTTTTTTTTTTTTCCGTCCCCCCCCGTT
>NW_020892763.1:368-1145 GCF_003945725.1 Corapipo altera
CCCCCCCCCTTCCCCCGTGTTAATTATTTTAGCCCCTCTCCCCTTTCGATGTGCGGCTTTGGACATGCGGAGGCTACTGCAACCGTGTTGGTGGATCTTTTTCTTGAAAATCACCAGCTCCGTGCTCCATGATGTGGTGTGCTTCCCCGGTGAGTGAGCGCGGCGGCTGGGGGGGCTCCCGGTGCCTCCGCCACACGTGTCCGCGACCCCGGTGCGGTGCCGGCGGGGCACCCCGCGAGTGCGGAGGATGCGCCGGGGAGCCGCGGGGGCCCCTTCGCCCAGGCGGCCCCAGCGCTGGGTCTCCCCTCGTACCGCAGCACCCTCCGGGCTGCGGGCAGCGCTGCCCGCGAGTGGGGCCGTGAGCGGTGCCCGGGCTCGGCTCCGCGCTCCCGGCGCGGTGTCCCCTCTCTCCGGTGCAATGCAGCCGCCGGCAGCGTGGGGCGGACGGAGGGGGGTTCCTCGCACGCTGCCCTTCTTCCGTGGGGCTGCCTCGAGCTCCCTTTGTGCTGCGGGACCGCCGCTCGCCGCCCCGAAGGGGAGCGGGACTCCGCGCTCCGACCCCGCGCTGCAGCCCCGCGCCCCCCGCCAGAAACTTCGCGGTGCCCGGTCCGCGCCCTCCCCGCCCCACTCGTGTCCGCGGTGGGTGTCTCGCCGTGCCGCGTGCTGACCTTGGCAGGGCGGGGGGGCCGCGGGGCTGCGCGCCCGCCCCGCTCCGGGGCTGGGGCTGCGCGGCCACCACCGCACACCCGCCCCGGGAGAGGGGCTGCGCGGGCGGGG
>NW_020892764.1:0-1145 GCF_003945725.1 Corapipo altera
ATTATTTTTATTGTTTCATTATTATTACTGCATTATTTTTATTACTGTACTATTTTTATTATTTCATTATTTTTCTTATTGCATTATTTTCCTCATTAAGTCATTTTTATTAACCCATTATTTTTATTATTTCGGGGTTTTTTATTTCATTATTTTCACTATTAAGTTATTTTCATTATTAAGTTATTTTTATCATTGCATTATTTTTATTATTTCATTATTTTTATTATTTCATTATTATTACTGCATTATTTTTATTACTGCCTTATTTTTATTACTGCCTTTTTTTTATTATTTCATTATTTTCCTTATTAAGTTATTTTCATTATTAAGTCATTTTTATTATCCCATTATTTTTATTATTTCGGGGTTTTTTACTTCATTATTTTCATTATTAAGTTATTTTCATTATTAAGTTATTTTTATTATTGCACTATTTTTATTATTTCATCATTATTATTGCGTTATTTTTATTATTTCATTATTATTTTTATTATTTCATTATTATTACTGCATTACTTTGATTACTGCACTATTTTTATTATTTCATTATTTTTCTTATTGCATTATTTTCCTTATTAAGTTCTTTTTATTATCACATTATTTTTATTATTTCCTTATTTTTATTATTTCCTTATTTTCTTAATTCATTTTTATTATCGCATTATTTTTATTATTTCATTATTTTATCACCGCATTATTTTTATCCTGGTTATTTTCATTATTTGCACTTTTATCGTGCAATTATTTTGGTTTTTTTATTCCCTTTTGTAGATTTTTCCAAAGTTTTTCCAGGATTTTTGTGCTTTTCCTGAGGGAAGCAGCTCCTCCAAGCGGCGGGAAGAGGTTCCTGGATCCAAATCCTGAGGAATTTTGGGAGTTTTTGGTGCCGATTCCCGAAAAAAAAAAAAAACAACCCACAAACCTCCCAAAAACCCCCCCAAAGAAATTTAAAATAAAGGAATTTAAACCAGAGGAATTTAAAATAAAGAGATTTAAAATAAAGGAATTTAAAATAAAGGAATTTAAACCAGAGGAATTTAAAATAAATAGATTTAAAATAAAGGAATTTAAACCAGAGGAATTTAAAAAAAAGAGATCTAAAATAAAGGAATTTAAAATAAAGGAATTTAAAGTAAAGAGAT
>NW_020892765.1:0-260 GCF_003945725.1 Corapipo altera
CCCCTTTTAGCCCAAAAATCCCCTTTTAGCCCAAAAATCCCCTTTTGTCCCCAAAAATCCCTTTTTATTCCCCCAAAAAATCCTCTTTTATCCCAAAAGTCCCCTTTTATCCCCAAAAATCCTCTTTTTATCCCAAAAGTCCCCTTTTATCCACCAAAAATCTTCTTTTATCCCAAAAAAACCTCCTTTATCCAAAAAAATCCCCTTTTATCCAAAACATGTGCTTTAATCCCAAAAATCCTCTTTTATCCCCAAAAATC
>NW_020892765.1:360-1145 GCF_003945725.1 Corapipo altera
CCCCCCGGACCCCCCGGAGTGGTGGGACCTCAGGTGAGACCCCCCCCAAAATTCCAGGAATTAATTCCCAAAATTCCGGGAATTAACCCCTGAAATTCCAGGAATTTACCCCCAAAATTCTGGAAATTAACCTCTAAAACTCCAGGAATTAACCCCCAAATTCCAGGAATTAAAGCCCAGAATTCCAGGAATTAACCCCCAAAATTCCAGGAATTAAACCCCAAAACTCCTGGAATTAAACCCCAGAATTCCAGGAATTAACCCCTGAAATTCCAGACATTAATCCCCCAAATTCCAGAAATTATCTCCCAAAATTCCAGGAATTAACCCCTGAAATTCCAGAAATTAACCCCCAAAATTCCAGAAATTATCTCCCAAAATTCCAGGAATTAACCCTGAAATTCTAGGAATTAATCCCCCCAAAACTCCTGGAATTAATTCCCGAAATTCCAGGAATTAACCCCCCAGAACTCCTGGAATTAACCCCTGAAATTCCAGGAATTAACCCCCAAAATTCCAGGAATCAACCCCCCCAAATTCCAGGAATTAACCCCCAGAATTCCAGGAATTAACCCCTGAAATTCCAGAAATTAAACCCCAAAATTCCAGGAAGTAAACCCCCAAATTCCAGGAATTAACCCCCAAAATTCCAGGAATTAACCCCCAAAATTCCAGGAATTAATCCCTGAAATTCCAGACATTAATCCCCCAAATTCCAGGAATTAACCCCTAAAATTTCAGGAATTAACCCCCAAAATTCCAGAAATTAAACCCCCAAATTCCAG
>NW_020892766.1:0-481 GCF_003945725.1 Corapipo altera
CCCCCCCCCAGCTTTGAGGGTGCCTCTTATTTTGCTGCCAAACACTCACTTTTTGGGCAAACAGGCGATCGCCGTCGCTGGTGGGGGCATCTCCCCCCTCCCCCTTCCGCGGCCGCTTCCCCCCCTGGTGGGGCGACGGCGGCGACTCGGGGGGGGGGTCGGTCGGGCCCCCCCGGCCTCTTGCGGCTGCGCTCGGGTCCGCGGGGGCCCCGGGGGGACCCCTCGGCCTCGCTGTCGGAGGAGGGGGAGCCACAGAAGCAGGCGCGGGCTGGGGTCTCCATGGTGGGGGGCACAGGGGGGGCCCCCCCAAGGGAGCCTCTCCCCGGTTTCAGCTCTGTCGGGGCCGCCCAGCCGAGCCCACCTGGGGGTGGGAAAAAAGGGGGATACTGGACAAAAGTGGAAAACAGAGGAACTGCCACATTCTCCCACGGGAGTGTCGCCCCCCCCCCCCCCCCCCCCCCCCCCCCCCCCCCCCCCCCCC
>NW_020892766.1:581-1145 GCF_003945725.1 Corapipo altera
CCCCCCCCAGCACCGAGACACCCCCAGGCAGGAGCCCCCTCATGATGAGGACACCTCCCCTCCCCCTGCACCGGGACCCCTCCCTGCCCGGTCACGCCGGGTCCCACCTGCTCCCGGCTGCGGCGGTGCCGGGGTCCCCGTGCCGGTGTCGCTGTCCCGGTGTCGCTGTCCCAGTATCACCGTCCCCGTTCCTGTCCGGTATCAGTGTCCCGGTGCCGGTGTCACTGTCCCTTTGTCGCTGTCCCCGCTCACGGTGCCGCTGTCACTGTCTCGGTACCGGTGTCGCTGTCCCCGGCCCCGTGCTGCTGCCGGTGTCCCCGTTCCCGTGCCGGTATCCCTGTCCCGGTGCCAGTGTCCCGGTGCCGGTGTCCCTGTCCCAGTGTCGCTCTCCCGGTGCCGGTGTCGCTGTCCCGGTGTCACTACCCTGGTGTCCCCCTCCCGGTGCCGCTGTCCCGGTGTCCCGGTGCCGGTGTCCTGTTCTCTGCGTCCCCGTTCCGTTCCCGGTGTCTCTGTCCCCGTGTCCCGGTCTCTGCGTTCCCGTTCTCGTGCCGGTCGCAGTGTCCC
>NW_020892767.1:0-1145 GCF_003945725.1 Corapipo altera
CTCCTCCAGATGGACTAAGGAGCCGGTGCTGCAGATCCTCTTCCGTGGGCTGGAATACTGGCCAGCGCACAGGAGACGCACCTCTGATGGGGATGAGAGGGATGTCTTTGCCCTGGCTGTGAGTTTCTTGAACTGGCCTCTGCTCGCCCCCACGTTGCCTCTGGGACGCCTTTCTGTCCTCCCTCACCACTGCTTCTCCCTGCCCCAGGCACTGGGCTGCAGGCCTGCCTTAGAGGCAGGTTCAGGGACACCAGGCTGGGGGATCCCCCTGTGTCTCCCCTGGCCTGTTCCTGCCACGCTGGGGCCCTACCACATGGACATCTGGGCCCTGAGAGCTGTCTCTGGGTGCTTTGTCTTTGGCAGGCAACTGTGGCACTCTGGGAGATCCTCCAGCTGTCCTGGTGCCCAGGGGCAGTGAAGGACAATTTCCCCCGCCTCCTTCCGACTCTGCTCTTCCAAGTTTTCATCAGCACAGAGGAGATGTCAGAGGAGGTCGAGACCTTCTGGAGGCGATGCCGGGAGCAGCGCAGCCTTCCCCCCAACCCCAACAGGTGCTCCATCCCAGTCCCCTCTCCCTGCCATGCCCTCGGGGCTGGGGCCAGGGCTCTGTGCCTGACCTGGGCTGTGCTCTGCACACAGGTTTGCAGTGCAGACCATTAAAGCCCTGCTGTGCCAGCTGCTGGATGAGGACGTGCTGATGGTGATCGGTCGCAAGTGTGGCTGGGACATGCTCCTCAAGGCTGACAGCCACCACTATGCAGTGGGTCTGCTGGCCAGGTGAGAGCCCTTTCTCCCTACTGCCCTGTCATTTCTGCCCTGTGCACAGGCCACCCCACACAGTGCCCGTGCTGCTGGGCCAGAGGGCCTTGGCAGCCAGGGATGGCTGAGCAGAGTGGAAAAGGCGGAGAGGGGCGGTTGCACAGGAGGAGCCACCTCCCAAAGCGCTCACGTCCTCTCCTGGGCTGGTGGCCAAAGACCAGGCCTGTGTGAGTCAGTCCCAGGAGAGCTTTGCCCACCTGGTTCAGGGTCTCTGGCACCTTTATTCCCCCTTGCAGGGAGCTGTGCCGTGTCTCCCGCTCCTTCTGCCGCAGCATCGCCGTCAGCCTGCTCCCGCGGCTCAGCAGGGAAGAGCCCCTGTGGGAACT
>NW_020892768.1:0-1145 GCF_003945725.1 Corapipo altera
GCTGCCCACGTGTCTGACTCAGCTTTCTGTGTTTCAGTTCTCAGTGTCAGACCCCGTTTCTCTGAGCTGGAATTCTCCCACGTGTGCCCAGACACCTGGCCCGGTTTCCAAGGAAAATGTTATCATTTTTCTGAGGCTGAGGGCAACTGGACCACGGGCCGGGAAAGGTGTGAGGCCCTGGGAACTTCCCTGGCCACCATAAGCACGAGGGAGGAACTGGTGAGGACTGGGAGGAACTGGTGAGGACTGGGATGAATTGAGGACTGGGCTTGAGCCTCTGCAGCAGCTCCGGGGTGGGAAACATGGGGAAACCAGGAGGATAAAAGCAGCCCCAAACCCCCCAGGCTGGCCCCAAAGTGCTGCCAGTGCTGGAGCTGGAGCCAACCCCTTGGGAAAAGCCCCAGGTCTGGCTGGGGGTGGGCACAGGAGCGAAAGAGGAGGTGGGGAAGGCAAGACTGGCCAAAGCCAACGTTTCTTTGCTTTCCAGGCCTTCCTTCTGCGCTATAAAGGTGAAGCAAACCACTGGATCGGGCTGGAAAAGAGGGATAAGGGCTGGGAGTGGATCAATGGCATGGCCTTGAACGGCAGGTGGGTCCCTGTGTCCGTGCTGGAGCCCCAGGGTGGGCCCAGGGATTTCCTGGAGTCTGGGATGCCCCATCCTGGGATGGGCACCTTCTCCTACCCCGTGTCCAGGCAGCTCCTGGCTTTCCATGGGGGGTTGGGATGGGCCGAGGTCGCTGCCCCCCAACCCTGATCAGAGAATTAGAGACCCCCCCAGCCAAAGCCCTTCTCTGCTGGAGAGGAAATCCCAGCTCTTCTTAATTTTTGGAGGTAGTTTTCTTCCTTTGCTCCCTTTTTCTCACTCTCATCCCATTGGCATTGCAGGTTTGAGGTGCGGGGTGGAGGACCCTGTGAGTACCTGAACTATTGGTGGATCAGCTCGTCCCTGTGCCACACGGAGAAGAACTGGATCTGCAGCCGCCCCAATGACTATGTCCTGTGGAAGGGGAAATTAAGAGACCTCAAAACAGGAGTTTCACCCTAGATCTCCAACCAGATGAGGGAGCTTCACCCCAGCACTGCAACTGGAACTGCTGAAGGACATCCCAGTTGTCTGGCCGGGAAATTTTCACTGAATATCTCAA
>NW_020892769.1:0-1145 GCF_003945725.1 Corapipo altera
GATTTCCAGCGCTGACAGACCTCTTGGATTGGCCCCTTCTGGGGCAATTGGTGTGAAATTCTGGCAATCAGGGCACGTTTTCAAAATTTCCTTGGCCTGAGAAATTTTTAGACCAAATTGTTTCTGCAGCGATCGCGCATTCTGATGAAAGAACTCGTGAGATAATTTCGCTTGTTGGTATAAATTTGGGGTGACTACCATACCTGCCAGATGGTCGGCAAGTTGGTTTCCCTCCGCCACGGGACCTGGCAAAGCAGTGTGTGACCTGGTGTGGACAATGAAGAAGCCGAATTGTCTGGCCTGAATTAAAAACAATAATTTGGTTAGCAATTTAAACAAATCCTCATTGGATACTTCTTTTAAATACGAATTTTCAATTCTTCTGACCACACCAACTACGTATGCCGAATCTGAAACGATGTTAATGGGCTCACCACTAAAAATTTGGAAGGCGCGTACAACTGCAGAAAGCTCCACTATTTGAGGAGAACCTTGCACTTTGTGAATATCATGTTTCCAATTATCGCCTTCTCGCCAAACTATGACTGCGTTTCCAGTTCTCCCCGAGCCATCGGTAAAAACGGTTCTTGCATTTTTGATTGGTAAATTTGATTGCACAATTTTTAATCTCAATGGAATTTGGATCAGCCTTTGAATAAATGGGCACGCCGGGAGATGCAGTCGAACTTCTCCCGGGTAGCCTCCGATGGCAATTTGAAAATCAGTGGAGGTTTGCAGCAGTTGATCTAGATGTTCAGAAGTTAGTGGGAGATAGATGGAATTCGGTTCTTCTCCACTAAGTTCTAAACACCTAGTGCGACCTTTGAAGATGACTTTGCCAATCATTTCTCCTATAGTGGTGATAGTTTTTCCGAATTGATGAGGGAGGAATATCCACTCCCATAAACAGAAGTCCTTATTGTCTTGGGTAAATTGGCCTATCAAGGCCAATGGCTGTCTCTCTTCCCTTATTACGACAAGGGAGGATGGCAGTCCCTCCATCCTCCTATATGATTGTCTTTGCGAAATTTTTCTCTCGACAACGGACAAGGTTCTTTCTGCTTCTGATGTTAAGGAACGGGGCGAGGACAAATCAGTGTCTCCCTTGAGCAGCTCGAATAAGGGGTGCAGATCACCGGTTGTGA
>NW_020892770.1:0-1144 GCF_003945725.1 Corapipo altera
GGACCAGGGAAGTGATTCTTCCCCTGTACTCAGTACTGGTGAGGCCATACCTCGAGTACTCTGTCCAGTTCTAGGCCCCTCAGTTCAGGAAGGATATTGAGGTGCTAGAGCATGTCCAGAGAAGAGCAACAAGGCTGGTGAAGGGACTGGAGCACAAGTCCTATGAGGAGAGGCTGAAGGAGCTGTTCAACCTGGAGAAGAGGAGGCTAAGGGGACACCTCATCACTCTCTACAACTCCCTGAAAGGAGGTTGTAGCCAGGTGGGGGTTGGTCTCTTCTCCCAGGCAGCTATCAGTAAGACAAGAGGGCATGGTCTTAAGCTGTGCCAGGGGAGGTTTAGGTTAGATATTAGAAAGAAATTCTTTACAGAGAGAGTAATCAGACATTGGAATGGGCTGCCCAGGGAGGTGGTGGATTCACTGTCCCCAGAGGTTTTTAAGATGAGACTGGATGTGGCATTTAGCACCATGGTCTAGCAACTGCAGCGGTAGTGGGATCAAGGCTTGGACTTGATGGTCACGGAGGTCTCTTGCAACCCCACTGGTTCTATGATTCTATGATTCCCCTTATGAGGAAGTTGTAGACTGCAATGAGGTCTTCCCTCAGTGTCCTTTTCTCCAGGCTGAACAAACCAGGTGACCTCAGCCACTCCTCATATGCATCCCCTCTACACCCTTCACCATCTTCAATAACAGTGATGTTCTCTTCCTTTTTTTAATTTTTAATGAACTGCAAGACTTTCCACAAAAAGGTGTGTGGAACCACTGGCAACACAGTTGTCAATCTTCACTAGGGCCCAGTCCCTGTAACATAGAGAAATGCCATCTATAAAGCTTCACTACCTTTGAAGAAAAGTCTCTTCTTAGGTGACATGACTAGCATCGTCAAGGCCAGCTAAGTATGTAAGCATGTGTTTAAATTTAAGAATTGAATATCTCTAATAGCCCAGATTCTCAAGGTACTGTAAAATCTAACTCCTGTTGGAGGCAAAGCAGCTTAGCTTCTGAGAACCTGCTGTTGTCTGCAATACAACAAAGCCCGGTGTCTCAAGAAAAACACAACCTCAGCCATCTTCTCTTGCATTAATATCTGGACCAAGCTGTTTACTAGCTAGGACAGCTCATTTTCAGTAGGTCACACCATA
>NW_020892771.1:0-1144 GCF_003945725.1 Corapipo altera
CTGTGGGCGTGGCCAAAGCCCTTCTTAAAGCGGCAGCGGCGGGGGGGCCGCCCCGAACCGGCCCAGGCGATGTCGGCGAGTCACGACAGTCGGTGCGAGATTTGGGGGGGGTTTGGGGGGGATTTTGGGCTTTTTTGGGGTGTCCGCGCGGTGGGGGAGGGGCTTTATGAGGGTCTCGGGGGGAAAGGGGGGTCAGAAACGTCCTGAGTGGGGGGAAGGGGCGCGATTTTTTTGGGGGGGGAAATGGGGGGGTTTGGGGGGGGTTGGAGGGTGGGGGAGGGGCCATAAGAGGGTCCCGCGTGGGGGGAGGGGCGCTGGGAGCGTCTCGGGTGGGGGAGGATTTGATTTTTGGGGCCGTTCCCGGGGGGGTTTTCTCGCCATTAAACCCCCTCCCCCACCCCCCTGTTTTTCCTCAATCCCCCGTTTTTATCTTTAAGTTTTTCCAAATTTTCCCTTTTTTCCCCAATTTTCGGCGATTTCTGGCGGGTTTGGTTCCCCTCCCCCTTCAATCCCCTGCTCCCCTTTTTTCCCCTCCCCCATCCCCCTTTCCTTTCCCTTTCTCTGTTTTTCCTTCGTTTTCCCCTTTTTTCCCCCTTTGATTTTCCCTTTTCTTTCCTACTTTTGAATGTTTCCGGGTTTTTTTTCTCCCCCCTCCCCAAATCCCGCCCTTCAATCCCTTCCCCCTTTTTTTTTACCCCTCCCCGCCTCCTATATTTGTCCCTATTTCCCTTTTTTCCCCTGTTTTTCCGCCTTTTCCCCTGTTTTTTTTCCCTTTTCCCCCTTTAATCTCGATTCTTTTCTTTCCGCGTTTCTTGGGTATTTTTTTCGGGCCCCTCCCCCCAATCCCGCCCTTCAATCCCTTCCCCCGCCTCCCTTTTATTTATAATTCCTCTTTTTCCCTTTTTTTTTTCCCGTTTTTTCCCGATTTTTCCCCTTTTTTCAGCCCCCCCCAAACCACGTGGCCGCGCGCGCGCGCCTTTTGTGAGCGACGTCACCGGCGGCGGCCGCCCCTGATTGGCGGGTTGAACGGAAACGGGGGCGGGGCTTTCGCCGCGGCGGCCGCTGATTGGCCGCTTGAGGCGGAAGTGGGGGCGGGGCTTCCTGTGGGCGCTTCCGGGGGCTCCGCGTGCGGGTTTGGGGGGGG
>NW_020892772.1:0-1144 GCF_003945725.1 Corapipo altera
GCGGCGGCGGCGGCGGTTGAGGGGCGGCGGGAAGAAAGTTGGAGACTTGCGGGGCCGGGCGGCGCCTCGGCGGCCCCGCCAATCCCGGCCGGCGGGGGGGCACCGGGGGGGCGGCTCCGGGAGCGCCGGGACCCCGCACCGGCCCCGCGCCAACCGGCGGCTCCGCCACAGACCGTGGGCGGGGGGCGCGGGGAGAGCCCCGCACCTCGGGGTGCCCCCGGTCCTTCGCCCCCTCTCCCCCCGCACCTCGGGGTGTTCCCGGTCCTCCTCCCCCCCCTTCTCCCGCAGCCCGGGATGCCTCCGATCCTGCCGCCCAGCACCCCGGGGGGGTCCCGCTCCTATCCCTCATCTCCCGGAGACCCCGCACCCCGACATTATCCAGGGAGAACCCCCCGCACCCCAGGATTCCGCCGGTGCTGCCCCCCACTCCCGGAGCCCGCGTACCCCCGACTGCCCCCGGTCCTGCCCCCTCCTCCCCCGCACCCTGAGACCCCCAAATCTTCCTTCCGTCTCCCCCGGGTCCTGCCCCTGCTCCCTCTCTCCCGGAGATCCTGCACCCCGAGGTGCCCCCGCTCCTGCCCCCCCCGCCGCGCCCCCCCCGAGGTGCCCCCGGCTCTGCTGTGCCCTGGAAAATGTGCTGGCACCGGAGGGGGACCCCCCGTCCTGCCCCTCCTGAGGAGGGCAGAGGGTCCCCCCACTGCTGGGCCCCCCCAAGTCTCCAGCAGAGGAGGGGGGACCACCCTACGGAGACCCCCGGGGGGCACCCCAGGCCCTGCCACACCCCGAGGAGGGGTCCCCTTGCCGGGCACCCCCACCCGTGTCAGGCTGGACACGCCACCTGCGTCACCTGCAGGGACACGCGTGTGCACACATGGACACACATGTGCACACATGGACACACATGTGCACACATGGACACGCGTGTGCTCGTCCCCTGACCGGCGCTGGGCCCCTCTCCCAGCGGTTCTCACCCGCCCCCCCCCGGGGGTTTCACATCCCAGAGCCCCCTCCCCACCCCCTCAATTTGTCCTTATTATTGTGGGGTTTCTGTGATTATCCCGGGAAGCCGCCGGCGGGGTCTTGGCGTCGGTGGTGCCGGGGGGCACTGGGGGCACTGGAGGGGGTGGATAGGGGCACACGGGTG
>NW_020892773.1:0-1144 GCF_003945725.1 Corapipo altera
CAGTGCTCTGGGCTGGGGGCCAAGGTGGGGATGGGGCCCAGGGTGGGCTCAGTGATCTCAGAGGTCTTTTCCAACCTCAGGGATCCTGGGCTCTCCCAGGTTGGCTTCTCCCATCTGTGGTCCCTGCATGGCCTGGGAATGGGAGGGCAGGAATGGCAGTCACAGCTTTCCAGGGGTGCTGTGGACAGGCAGGGACTGGTTCAGGGCAGGACACAGCAGGGGTGGGGCAGAAGAGCAGGAGCAGGTCTGGAAGTGCTTTTCCTCCGTGGGGTCAGACAGGACCTCTGGGCCCACTGGGGACCAGGTGTTGTCAGTGTGAGCAGGCCCAGAAGGTGACCTGCAGACTCGGAAAAGTGACACCAAACTCAACATTTGGGGTTTTTTAAGCTCAGCTGTTCCCCAGTGGGGCTGGCTTTGTGTGTTGGTGGTGAGAAGCACCTTGTAGAGACCTTTCCTGCTGAGTTTAAGTCCATCTGGGATGTCCAAGTGTCATGTTCAGATTATTTGTGAGAGAGTTTTGGTTTGTTTTAGACCCTGTGGAAATGTTTTCTCGCAGCTGTAATTCTGAGCTACAGCTGGGCTCCAGTTTACTCCCAGGCTCAACTGGAATTTTGTTGATTGAGGCAAATCCTTGGTATAGGAACAGTCAGAGCAAATGGTTCACTTCAGGCACATTAAATATTGCTGGAAATGGAATGTTTTAGTGAAGAAATGTGAGACATAACGCACTGGCAGCTCCAGCAGGATGAGTTATCCCAGGGTGAAGCTCTGCCAGCCTTTCCCTGGAACGCTCTTGGATTTACAAGTGCTGATTGTGCTCAGGAGCCTTTGCTGGGGCTCTGCTGACTCACGGGGAGGAATCGGTGCAGTGGGTTGTGTGCCTGGTGTGCAGGAGGAACCCCAGTCCCATGGGGGGAACCCCACTCCTGCTGGGAGGAATCTCACTCCTGCTGGGAGGAATCCCACTCCTGAGGGTGCTGCCAGCACTGGATGGATGTGGATGAGGGAAGGGAAAGAGCTGATCCCCTCAGGCTGGAGCCTGGAGCAAAACTCATGTAGGCACAGGCCCAGGGCAGGGATTGTCCCTGTGCTGGTACCTGGGGAGGCCCCCCTGGAATCCCGGGGGCAGCTCTGGGCCCTCAGA
>NW_020892774.1:0-1144 GCF_003945725.1 Corapipo altera
CGCCTGGGTGGTGGCGTTAGCCTCTTTGGTCAGCCAGCATCCAAGATATGTCAATAACGACAAGGCGTGCGCTGTACCAATCCCAGGGATAGGGAAGGATGCCCAGAAATTTTTCATGCGAGACCAGATGTGAATGCTGGAATCGCAATCAGCCGGGAAGGGAAGAGGAGGCGGCATAGTTACGATCCCAGCACCCCCAGGCGGAATAGCATTACGAATTTTGGAGGCGGTGGTTTGGGGTTTAGGTGTTTGTGGTTTGGATCCTGGGGGGAATCTCCAATCCCGTTTTGCCCGATTGTTGGGTTTTGGAGATCTGGGTTCATTATGTTTAAGTTTAGGAAGAGTTGGGGTCACCAATTCATCATTCTCCTGGGGGGACCTTTTGATTTTGAGTCTGGGAAGGATGGCTTGCTCTGTCATTTGAAACTTCGCCGGATTGTAAAGGGCCAACTTTCCTACTGTGCAGGGACCCCCTTCCGGGTAAGCCCGAATTCCAGGCCATGCCCGATCCCCACACAGCAGGAAATAACCCTTCGGTAAGCGCACGTTCCGAGGAACATGCTCCGTGGGTATGGTGGTGACCATTGACCCATTACACCACGACGAAGTGGTCCCCCGGTACAGTGGTTTGCTAGGGGTAACATCATGAGGGGTAAACAAAACTGGTTGGGTGTACCTGTGAAACATAACACACGCAAGGGTAGGGAGAGAACCTAAAAGATCAATTTCTTGGAAAGGGATATCTATGAACGTGAGTGCCGCAATCGCCTGGGCAAGATTGGGAGAGTTGAGCGGCATCACTCCTCGGAACCGCGTTTGGGACACAAACGCGTCCCATTCCCCTGGTGTTATGGGGATTCCCACCAAACATGTTTTAAATGGACTGGCTGCGCTGGTCAAGGACAGACACAGGGTATCTGTGTCCGTCGCCTTGGCCAGTGTTACCCATAGGTTTTCTTTGGGTTGGTCCATCCACTGCCTTAGTGGGATTGCTGCGGTGAGAGGAGTTGTCCCGAAGAGGATGATGATGAGGAGAAGAACGTATGTTGCTTTCATGTCGGTCGCGTCTTCTTTAACTTTGAGCGATCTTTACGCGCCGAGCTGGGACCCACTTTGGTCCTTCCTGACCTGAAATACAGGCGTA
>NW_020892775.1:0-1144 GCF_003945725.1 Corapipo altera
CCAGGGAGCCCCTGTGAGTGCCTGGGACAGATCGGTGCCGTAGCAGCCAAAAGTCCCCTGGGATGTCACCATGGAATTGCGGTGACAGCCTCTGACCACGTGGCTCTTCATCATCCCCAGAGACCCCTGGGAGGTCACCAGGGAGCCCCTGGGACAGCACGGGACCTCATGGCTCTTTGGCAGCCTGCAGACCCCTGGATCCATCCCAGGATCCATATGCAGAGGATCCAGAGCCAGATCCACCACCGGAACTCAACAGTTGTCGTGTTGTATCCATTCCTCTCCCTCTTCCCTATGGAAATGAAGCGGGATCAGCACCCTTGGCACAGGATCCCCAGAATGCTGCCTTGATCCTGGCCCAGCTGTGGAAGGTGCCACTGCTGTTGGGAACGATCCCAGCCCACTCTGTCTCCCGATCCCAGATTTCATGCTCCTTCATCCAGCTGATCCCGATGGTCCTGGGGTAGAATCCGTAGGTAGGGCAGGACATTGCAGGATCCCGTGTTCCAGTTCCACTTTTCTGGACACATGGACAACAGGGGGCTCTGGAATGGGATAACGGTGAGATCCGTTCATAGAATTCCCATGGGAATGGGATGGGGGTGAGATCCACCTATGTTCCCAAATCCCATGTTCCCAAATCCCATATCCCTCAATCCCACATTTCCAAGGGAATTCCTCCTCCCCCCAGCTTTACACTCCAGTGCCTCCTGCCCGTATCTGATGTATTCCTGGAGCTCTTTGATGCAGTTGTGTCCCAGGTACTTCATCCACTGCTCATCCTCAATCCCTTCACATTCCCAGCACCTCTGGTGATCTGGGTGGTGCCGGTGGCTGCTATGAAGCTCCCGGATCCCGGCTGGAAGGAGATCCCCTCCCACATTCCCAGCTGCGCCTGGTAATCCCAAAAAACAGCAGTAACACCTCCAAAGTGCTGCTGCTCAGAGCAGTGACAGTTGGTGCCCCGGTGCCAATTCCCAGCGGGACAGATGGAAACCGCTTGTTCCCAAGCTGTGCTCGGGGACCGGCCCTGTTCCTCTGTTGGGTCCCCCGGGCTGTGCCTCAAGGCCCTGACAGCTCCTGCAGGTCGGAGCTTTCCCAAAGCCTGTCAGCCCTCGCTGGCGTTGCTGTTCCTGCAGCACCA
>NW_020892776.1:0-358 GCF_003945725.1 Corapipo altera
CAGACATATTTTGTTAATGAACAGATACAAACAGGATTCACTAATGAGCCCAGACTAACAGATCTGACTAATAAGCACAGCTGTTTGGTTCAGGAGCAGATACACAGGTGGAGTCCCATCACACCACATTTTTACCAACAAATAGACCCAGTTTTAGCTCATGAGCAGATCCATGGAGACACAGCCCATTAGGTTGGAAGGTTCATCTAGAGCTCAGCTTTGGCTCAGGGCCTGTTGTTCAGCCTCAGCACTTCAGTGACAGCCAGACAGGGCTTTATATTACACACACAGTTTACAGATTAATTACAGACTCTTGCTTACTTAATACATACACTTTTAGACAACACTTGGATCACAT
>NW_020892776.1:458-1144 GCF_003945725.1 Corapipo altera
GAAGCATTTTGTTTCTGCAGTCAAGTGGGAACCTCTGTCTGATGACATTCCCAAAGGCATCCCAAATACAGGGAGGATTGCATTTAACAGTATTGCAGTCTTTTTCCAAACCTTCTTAGTGCAACAGGGAAAAGCCTCTGGCCACCCAGAGAAGGTATCCCCCAAGACTAGGAGATCTTTACACCCCCCTTTTCTGGGCAATTCAGTCAAATCCATCTGCCAACATTCACCTGGAACATTTCTACACTTTACATCACCTATTCCCACTGCATTGGCAGGGGTTGGATCATTTCTCTTACACACACCACACTGCTGACTCACTGCTTGTACAATTGGGGTCAGTTTTGGACTTATAACTCACTTGTGTAAATGTTTCAATGATTTGCTTCACTCCAAGGAATACCCTCATGTTCCCCATCCACCAGGTGACACCAGATTGGTTCAGGGACTATTATTTGCCCACCTGGGGTAACTGCCCAGCCTCCTGGAGTAAATTTTGCTCTAAGGTTTCAATGAGCTGACAATCCTTAGCACTAGACTAATTTTTTTTCTACTGGGAGAGGTATCTCTGTCAGGGTTATTAAAGACAAAACTTTACTCTCTAAAGTGCCTTTTTCTGCAGCCTCTTTGGCAGAATTATGGGCCAAATGATTCCCCAGTTCTGCTTTGGTCTTCCCCTCTTGGTG
>NW_020892777.1:0-430 GCF_003945725.1 Corapipo altera
GTTTGTATGTAATTTTGGGAGTCGGGCTGTCAGTTGTGAGGTAGGTCATAAAACAGGAAACAACAGCCCTTCTCCCCAGGAAAGAACTCCTGGAAACTTTGACCTGGCGCTGCAGTTAGTGTGTCTCCCTGGGGACTTCATGAGCAACAAGAGATTTCTGTGCTGGCCCCTTTGTTGTGGGAGGAATCTTCGTGCGTATGCAATTTTGGATGTAGGGCTGGCATTTGGGAGGCAAGGTCGAAAACAGGAAACAACAATTCTTATCCACTGGAAAGAAAGCCTGCATACTTTGGCTTTGTGGTCCAGTTGTTTGACCAGGTTGGGCACTCCATGAACAGCAAGAACTTTCTCTCATGGTCTCTTTGCTGTTGGAGGAATCTTCGTCTGTATGCAATTTTGGGATTTAGGCTGTCAGCTGGGAGGCAAGGTT
>NW_020892777.1:530-1144 GCF_003945725.1 Corapipo altera
GTAGGGCTGGCATTTGGGAGGCAAGGTTGAAAACAGGAAACAACAACCCTTATCCTCTGGAAAGAAAGCCTGCAAGCTTTGGCTTTGTGGTCCAGTTGGCTGACCAGGCTGGGCACTCCATGAGTACCAAGAACTTTCTCTCATGGTCTCTTTGCTGTTGGAGGAATCTTCGTCTCTATGCAATTTTGGGATTTGGGTTGTCAGCTGGGAGGCAAGGTTGAAATCAGGAAACAGCAGCCTTTATCCCCAGCTAAGAAAGCCTTGAAACTTTGACTTTGTGGTGCAGTTGTTGGGTCAGGTTGGGCACTCTACGGGCAGTCCTTGCTTTCTTTGCTGGCACCTTTGGTCTTCGAGGAATCTTTGTCCGTATGCCATTTTGGGATTCGAGCTGGCAGTGGTGAGACAGGGCTGAAAACAGGAAACAGCAGGCGTTATCCCCAGGAAAGAAAGCCTGGAAGCTTTGGCTTTTTGGGGCAGTTGGTGGAGCAGCCTGGGGACTCCATGAGAAGCAAGAGCTTTCTGTGCTGGCAACTTTGGTGTGGGAGGAATCTTTGTTTGGATGCAATTCTGGAAGTAAAGGTTGTAGTTTCTGTTTTCAGCCGTGCCTCCCAACT
>NW_020892778.1:0-597 GCF_003945725.1 Corapipo altera
CTGGGGGCACCTGAGTACACCTGGGTTACCTGGGCACACCTGGGGGCACCTGAGTACACCTGGGCACACCTGGGGGCACCTGCGGGCACCTGGGGGCACCTGGGGGCACCTGGAGGCACCTGAGTACACCTGGGCACAACTGGGGGTACCTGAGTACACCTGGGTTACCTGGGCACACCTGGGGGCACCTGCGGGCACCTGGGGGCACCTGGGGGACACCTGGGGGTACCTGAGTACACCTGGGCACACCTGGGGGCACCTGAGTACACCTGGGCACACCTGAGTACACCTGGGGGCACCTGGGGGCACCTATGATCAGCTATGGACACCACAACTACAGCCCCGCGCACGATTGGCGGCGGTGGCGGCGCCACGCCTCGTCCTCGTCCTGGGGGGGACACACCTGGGTTACCTGGGGGCACCTGGGGGCACCTGAGCACACCTGTCACACACCTGAACTCACCTGTCAAACACCTGTTACACACCTGGGCACACCCAAACTCACCTGTCCCACACCTGGGCACACCCAAACTCACCTGTCACACACCTGAACTCACCTGTCCCACACCTGGACACACCCAAACTCACCTGTCACAC
>NW_020892778.1:697-1144 GCF_003945725.1 Corapipo altera
CCCCACACAGGACTGGCAATGGCAGCGATGCCACGCCTCGTCCTCGTCCTGGGGGACACACCTGGGTTACACCTGGGGGCACCTGGGGGCACCTGGGGACACCTGGGGACACCCTAACTATGGTCCCCCCTGTGCCACGGCCTGGGAGAGTTCAGCGCACGATTGGCGGCGGCGGCGGCGCCACGCCTCGTCCTCGTCCTGCAGGTGAGGTACCTGGGTTACACCTGGGGGCACCTGGGGGCACCCCAAATCACCCGGGCCCCCTGCGCACACCTGGGGGCACCTGAGTACACCTGGGCACACCTGGGGGCACCTGCGGGCACCTGGGGGCACCTGGGGGCACCTGGAGGCACCTGAGTACACCTGGGCACAACTGGGGGTACCTGAGTACACCTGGGTTACCTGGGCACACCTGGGGGCACCTGCGGGCACCTGGGGGCACCTGGG
>NW_020892779.1:0-567 GCF_003945725.1 Corapipo altera
CTGACAAACCAACTGCATCATAAACCCAAAGCTTCAAGGCTTAATTTCCTGGAAGTAAAGGTTGTAGTTTCTGTTTTCAGCCATGCCTCCTAACTGACAACCCGACTCCCAGAATTGCATCCAAACAAAGATTCCTCCCACACCAAAGTTGTCAGCACAGAAAGCTCTTGCTTCTCATGGAGTCCCCAGGCTGCTTCACCAACTGCCCCACAAAGCCAAAGCTTCCAGACTTTCTTTCCTGGGGATAACGCCTGCTGTTTCCTGTTTTCAGCCCTGTCTCACCACTGCCAGCTCGAATCCCAAAATGGCATACGGACGAAGATAAGGGTTCCTGTTGTCTCTTTCCAACCTTGCCTCCGAAATGTCAGCCCTACATCCAAAATTGCATACGGGCGAAGATTCCTCCCACATCAAAGGTGTCTGCACAGAAAGCTCTTGCTACCTGGAAGAAGGAAACAGCAACCCTTGTCCTCTAGAAAGAAAACCTGCAAGCTTTGACTTTGCTGTCCATTTGGTTGGACAGGCTGGGCACTCAATGAGCAGCAAGAACTTTCTCTCATGGTCTCT
>NW_020892779.1:577-1144 GCF_003945725.1 Corapipo altera
CTGACAAACCAACTGCATCATAAACCCAAAGCTTCAAGGCTTAATTTCCTGGAAGTAAAGGTTGTAGTTTCTGTTTTCAGCCATGCCTCCTAACTGACAACCCGACTCCCAGAATTGCATCCAAACAAAGATTCCTCCCACACCAAAGTTGTCAGCACAGAAAGCTCTTGCTTCTCATGGAGTCCCCAGGCTGCTTCACCAACTGCCCCACAAAGCCAAAGCTTCCAGACTTTCTTTCCTGGGGATAACGCCTGCTGTTTCCTGTTTTCAGCCCTGTCTCACCACTGCCAGCTCGAATCCCAAAATGGCATACGGACGAAGATAAGGGTTCCTGTTGTCTCTTTCCAACCTTGCCTCCGAAATGTCAGCCCTACATCCAAAATTGCATACGGGCGAAGATTCCTCCCACATCAAAGGTGTCTGCACAGAAAGCTCTTGCTACCTGGAAGAAGGAAACAGCAACCCTTGTCCTCTAGAAAGAAAACCTGCAAGCTTTGACTTTGCTGTCCATTTGGTTGGACAGGCTGGGCACTCAATGAGCAGCAAGAACTTTCTCTCATGGTCTCT
>NW_020892780.1:0-1143 GCF_003945725.1 Corapipo altera
TTGCTTTGCTCCTCTGGTCTCTGTTCTGTTCAACTCTCCTTTACACCCTGTTCCTCTGACACGGTAAAGAAACCCTAACCAAAGTCACCCAGACAGATGGGGAGAGCTCAAAGAGTCTCCTTTCTCTTTAGGCAAACCACCCAGGGTCACTGCCTGCAGCCAAAGACTGCAGCTGAAATCGCACAGAATATCTGGGTGAAGGAGAGGAAAACTTAAGTGGCACATCTGAAGAGTCAGTGGATGCCTTCACAGGCATTTAGGGGGCTCCTGGACACAGCTTTCCACCCATCCTACCTTCAAAACACCCCTGGCAATTCCTAAGCTGGCACCCCAGCCCTCCCTCCATCTCTGGGCTGTAACCCCCCAGTGACTGCCTGGAAACCTGGGTGTCTGTAGCCATCTTCAACACAGAGCAGCTTCACCTGAGGACTGGATAACACTGGTGAAAAACTACCAAGCTGCAGTTGAAATGATTGGGAGATCCCAAAAGATGCAAGGCTCCTAAGGAAAAGAAAAAAAAAAATAAATTAGAAAAGCACCTTACCAACACAGCACACAAAATTATTCAATTTAAAACCCCTACATTTTAGTGTAATCCTCTTCATTGCCATAAACAGCTCTGTTTCTTTGGATGCCAAAGCTGATGCTTCAATAAAGCAGGAATAGCTTCAGAAGTCCCATTCAATGAAAGAAAGGGAGAGCTCTTATCCCATTGGAGCCCGGCTGCTGGATGAGCTCACTGGCTCTGACTGGAGTCACACACTGTGGCTGTCATCTTCTGGGATACCTGAGGGAGCTACAGACAAACTTAAAGGCATTTCTAAAGCAACAGTGGATCCCTGCTCCTCCTGCTGCCTCCCTGACTCATCTCAACTGCTTATCTGCTCCCAAAGGTTAGCCAGATGCTATAAAACTGGACCCAGCTCTCATCCCCTCTCCAGGTGCTAGTCCTCCACTTATCTTTCCCACAGCTGGGGATGTGAATCCATCTTCGATGCCAAGGAAGGACGCCCGGCTGGCTCAGAGGGTCTTGTGATTCCTGACTCGGTTGCTGGCTCTGACCCGAGTCGGAGGCTGCTGCCGTCACTGTGTGCCGTACCTGGGGGAGTGAGAAAAAAAGTTACGGGGTGTTCCTGAAATTAA
>NW_020892781.1:0-1143 GCF_003945725.1 Corapipo altera
AATACAGGAAGGGATGGAAATGGTGTAAGACCAAAGCTCCAGCCTGGAAGGTTCAGAACATCAGTTCCCCCAAAACAGCTCCTGAAGCAGATCCTGAAGCAGCAGCTGCACTGCTGAGGCTTTCATGCTTCCCCAGCTCATACAGGAACACCCACACCATGGCAGAGGAGTAAAGAGGAGCCCACTGACCTTCTAATAGCAATTATTACATTTGGCTCAGAGCTGCAAGATAGCAAAACTTACAGGTTCAAAGAAACCTTATGACAAAAATACAGAATATGTAAATTAAGGTTATAGACCAACCTGGGAAAAAAATTATCCAGTCTGAGTTTGCTGTTTGCTCACTGGATTATTCATGAGCTGATAAAGACAGTTTAAATGACAGAATCTGCTTTTGGGCAATTTTGGAAGATCCAAATGGAACATAACAGTGGGTAGGAGCTCACTCTGACCAACCCTGAGTTTTCCAGATCATCCCTCTGGATCCTGTTCAAGACAGGGGGAGAATGAGCTCTCCTTCAGCCATCAGGAAGTGCTCCCAGGCACCATTACCTTTCCAGGCTATGGGAGAGTGACCTCCCAGGAACAAAAAGCAGCTTCCTCAGCGTTCCTGGGAGCAGTAAAATGATTTATGTACCTTCAGTCGCATAGAAGAGAGTTCACTTTGAAGAACGGAACCACAAACCACAGCAGACGAGTGTCATGAGGTAACCTCACTAATGACACCTCTGCCTCCAAAGCTTCAATCAGGTTTATAAACCTCCCTGAAATGCACTTCCCATGCAAATCCTCCCAATTACAGCTCAATCTCAAAAGTTTCCGCCAAGGTCACATGGACACGGCCTCAAGGGCAGGACATGACATTGCAGAGCTGGGGAAGGAAAACAGCGCCTAGTTCAGGACTCACCAGGCTGGGCCAGGCAAGAGCTGCTGCCTGAGAAATGCCCCAAGGGCTGGGCCAAGGCTGTGCCGCATTGTAGTCTCAAGTTTTCCAGGTCCTCTCTCTTGAACTACATCACGATTTCAGGGGATCAGCTCCCTTTCATCCCTCAAGAATTGCTCCAAAGGACTCTGACCATTCCAGGTTGATAGAGAGTGACCTCCCCAGGACATCAAATGACTCCCTCAGCATTCCTGAGTGCA
>NW_020892782.1:0-1143 GCF_003945725.1 Corapipo altera
AAACACAAAGGGATTTGGGGAGTGTTTCCCTGCCAACAAAGAGAATTTGGGAGGGGGAACTTTCTACAGCCAGCTCTTGATGTGTCCCCACATCTCTGCCTGGGTGTAGGTGTGAATTGACTGTGGTGGGAATGTTGTTGTTTTGAATTGCTAATTCAGTCACTGTTAAAATTATAACACTTGCTATTGAATCACCTGATAACTGTTCAATTGGTCAATGATTAAATGCTACTAATGTCTTTTGCCCCCTTGTCTTTGGATCCAAATCCTTTGCACCCTGACCCTCTTGCATCCCAAGGTTCTGTGTAAATCATTCCCTTTCATCAAAAGATATATATTTTTCGTGACTTCCACTTTAAAATCTTCCTGCTTAGCTAAACTACAAAACAAGTCCAATTAGCTGTAGAAGTCTTGAAGATTTGAAGACAATTAAATAAAAATAAATAATTTGTTTTTCAGTGTTTTAATTGATCCCACAGTGTGTTTGGAGCTGCATCAGCTGTCAGTCCAAGATGGGCCATGTCAGAACTGGTGAGGTTGGGGGGTGAGGAGCAAGGTTGATCCTACAGGGTCAGTGTGGATCTCCTGAAGAGACACTCAGTATCAAGATCACTTGGAGAACACCTCTATCACCTCTTCTCTGAACTACAAAATAGCCATCCTTGAATATAAAAAAATACAAATTTTGAAGACTTGTTTTGAAATTGCCTTGAAGACAATTAAAGGAAGACAAAGAGATTCTGAGGGATTTCTGCATTTTAATGAGCCCCATGCTGTGTGTTTGCAGCCCAGCCCATGATCCTGAGGTACTGAGAGAAGATTGAAGCAGCTGCTGAAGAAGTCAGAAGCCAAACTGCAAGTGCCTTGAAGCATTGCTGGGCCCCACTGAGGGCAGGCACTGACAAAGCCTCCCCAGGGACTCCTTGGAGCAGCTCCTTGGAGGCCAGGAGTGCAGGCAGACAAAGGCTCTGGGCAGGCCCCTGCACTGCTGAGCAAAGCCTGCCTTGGTTTTGTGGAGCACAAAGGCCAAGGCCTGAGCCCCTTACTGATGGTGTCTGGCACTTTGTTTCTTATTACAACAATAACGGTTGTATGCTGGTGCATATGTAACCACTTAATGACTGATTATAACAGTTTATCTCT
>NW_020892783.1:0-1143 GCF_003945725.1 Corapipo altera
TGCCATAAACTATTGCCAAAAGCAGGAGAAATGATGAATAATATTTTTTCTCCTCAATAGCCAAAATTTTTTGTTTATGGTATAAACATCAAGTCTTCTTTTGAGTTGGAATAAGACTTAGTTCATAAAGACAGTGAATTGTAGCAGACACAAGGTCTAACATTTCTTCTTCTCCCCCCTTTCTTGTTTTTTCATAACAGATAACTCTCATTATTCTCTGGTAAATGATACTCAGATGTTCTGCAGTAGCAGGAAATTCAATGTTTGGGTACCCATTAATGTTTGGGTACCCTGATTCCATTTTCTAACTCCACAGTGCAAGTGAATGCATCCAACAGCCAGGGCAGCTTGATAAGTGATGCTGTAACAATTGTCAGGCCTCCAGGAGGTGAGTGTTACATTTCTGTGCCTGGAACAATTCCACAAGCACTCTGTTGAACAAAATGTTATTTGTTATCTCAGCTGAGGACTGGAAGTTCAGAAGAATAGGTTTGCATTAGTAGTTCTTCCTACCAAAATTGTTCTTTTTGACTTCTAATTTGTCACATGGTTAACTTTAAGAACTAGAGAATGAAAACAGTTGTGTAGCTAACATATTGTGAAGGTGAGAGGTGTATCATGTACTTCATTTTCTTTCTGTGAATGGTGGTGTATTCTATCAGGGACAGCTGATCTAGTCCAAGAATAGAGAGAGACTCAGCTGCATTTTGGAACCTGTTTTAGAATAGAAGTTGAAAGTGCTGACAAGAAGAACTCACTGGATAGACTTAGAGAATTTGTTTAATAACAGTAATAGAAACCACTGGCAATATATTCAGCCAGAATCCACCAAGTCCTTTAGTTGTAAGAAAGTCAGTTCCAATGTGCTGATTTACAGTGCCTGAGGCTCTAAACCCCTCTGGCTGTTCTCTTCATAACAACTGGAAATGAGAGAATTGAGCAAATACACCCTGAACACTGTGAGTGTTTTGTTCTGTGGTTTTGTTTTGGTTGGTTGTTGTTTTGTTTTTTTTTTTTTTCAAGAAAGCTTTTCCATTTCTAGCTGGTGTAGGTGTGTCCCTTTTGCATTCCCTTTTCGTGGCCATCCTGGAGAAGTAACTTTTGTTGAATAAATGCCAATGGAAACAATTAATTTAAGCCAGT
>NW_020892784.1:0-1143 GCF_003945725.1 Corapipo altera
AGGATCAGAGGGTCAAGGATGAAAATGATAAAGAAGAGCCAAGGAGAACATCTGGACACCATAATTCATACCCAACTCCAAGGACATTGAGTTAATTAAAGATACTGATGGAAAGTCCTTGGCAATCAAAATGGGCCTGCAACAGAACCAACCAAAACGAAGCCCGCAAACTCAAACCCAATCAAGAGCTAACAAGTGACTATGGGAGGGGGTTGAAAAGAGTATAAAAGTAGCTGGTTATTTGTATTGCGCTTGTGGGCCGGTGGAGAGCAGAGGTCTCTCCAGGCCACCCAGCGCGCTGATTTGCTTATCTGCACTTTATATAAATCTTACAATAAATTTTGCTGCTAAATTTTGATTTGGTTCATTTACCTATAACACTCTGCACATTTGAGGGGATAAAGCTGCTCTAAACCTGCACTTCAACTACTCCACAGCAATTGATGACCTCTGAGGACAGTTCCCCACTGTTTCCAGCCCAGCAGAGACCTAAACACATCCTGGGGGCACTGTGTGACCACCCCTGGCATTAACACCCTGCAGAGATGAAGACACTGACTGTAAAGACACTTGTCTACCTGTAAACCTCAACTTTCTTTGCTACTATACAGCAATAACATTTTCTATTCATATTGCAGCTACAGACTTAATAAATAGAATTGCATATATTGTGCTTTAGAAATTAAAATGCATTCCAAAGTCAGGCAATGCTAAACAATGAAAGTCTTGAACCCTCTCCCTCCCCAAACCAGCCCCACTTTCTGGTTTCAGAACCAGCCCACTTCCTCACTCTCTTCACAAAGGGAGAAACTCTCTCTTTCCAACTCTGAAACAAAAATTCCCTCCCCAAAAGTGATCAGAAAGAGTCTATTTAGGCACTACTGCAAATGGAAGTTGTCTAATAAGCATTCCTTCTAACTCAGGAAGGGGAGGAGGTGAAGAAAGTCACAACAAATGTTTGGTTTCCTTCCTCTTTGATGTCTTCTCTTCCCTATCTGATGCTCTGGGACATGTGCAGGGGGTTCAGCATCTCTTCAAAGATGGCTCCTTTCACATCAGAGCCCCTCAAATTGGCTTCCTGGAGGTCACAACCTGGTAGGTCACAATTGGGAAGGGGAAAAGAAAAAGAAGTGTCAATGGAAT
>NW_020892785.1:0-1143 GCF_003945725.1 Corapipo altera
TGGGGTTTAAATGGGATCTTTTTGGGGGTTTAAAGGTGATTTTTTGGGGTGTTTTCTGTTGATTTTGGGGCTCTCTCTCCCCTTTAAGGATCACGTTGGGGAACCAGCTGGACGGGATCCACCTGCTGGACCCCGACGTGGTGGCGCAGTTCAAGCAACACTACCCCGACGGCATCATCTCCAAGCCCAAAAACATGTGAATTCCGCGAGATTTGGGGCTTTTCTTACGGGAATAAAAAACAGAGGGACGGCGCTCCAGGTGTGCTGTTTAAAGGGCATTTTTTTGGGGGCTTAATGGGGGTTTTTTGGGGGTTTAAAAGTGATTTTTTTGAGGTTTAAAGGGGATTTTTTGCAGTTTAAAGGGGATTTTTTTTGAGGGGTTTAAAAGTGGATTTTTTTGGGGTTTAGTTGAGATTTTTTTTTAGGGTCTAATTGAGATTTTTGGGGGGTTTAATGGGGATTTTTTGGGGGGTTTAATGGGGATTTTTTGCGGTTTAAAAGGATTTTTTTTTTAGGTTTAAAGGGGATTTTTTGGGGTTCAAAAGAGATTTTTTGGGGGTTTCAAGATGATTTTTTGGGGTTTAATAGGATTTATTTTTTTGGGTTTAAATTGGAGTTTCAAGATCATTTTTTGGAGTTTAAAGGTCATTTTTTGGGGAGTTTCAAGGTGATTTTTTTGGGGGTTTCAAGGTGATTTTTTGGGGGTTTAATGGGGATTTTTCAGGGGTTGTAAAGTGATTTTTTTGGGGGTTAAAATAGAATTTTTTGGGGGGGATTTTTTTGGGGGTTCAAAGGTGATTTTTTGGGATTTAAAAAAAAACATTTTTTTGGGTGTTCAAAGGGGATTTTTTTGGGGTTGAAAAATAATTTTTTGGGCTTCAAAGGGGATTTTTTTAGGGTTCAAAGGGGATTTTTTTAGGGTTCAAAGGGGGTTTTTTGGGGTCGAAAAATAATTTTTTTAGGATTCAAAGGGGATTTTTTTGGGGGTTGAAAAGAGATTTTTTTAGGGTTCAAAGGGGATTTTTTTGGGGGTTTAAAGGTGATTTTTTTGGGGTTCAAAGCAGATTTTTTGGGGGTTCAAAGGGGATTTTTTGGGGGTTCAAAGGTGATTTTTTTGGGGTGCAAAGGGGATTTTTTGGGGGG
>NW_020892786.1:0-1143 GCF_003945725.1 Corapipo altera
CCGTGGTCAGTTAGGAAGTACCACAACTCAGTTCGTGAGGTCTGTCCGCTCTCTCTAGCTGGGGGGCGTCTGGTTTTCACTGGGGTCATATGGAAATTGTTTCCTTCAATCTTCTCTTTCAAGTCCGTAGTTAATTCCTTGAGTTCATTAATCATTGTCTCTACAGAGGAGATGCGGGCCTGTAGCGGTCCTTCGACCATACTGTCGTACAATCGAAGTTTGTTTATTACAGACATCACTGGCTCCCGTTTCTCCCCAGCCTGCAATGATGTCAGGTAACCTTTATGTGTGGATGGCCCCATACGTATGGGGGCCATAACCCATACGTAACCTTGTCAGGATCGTTGGTAGATTGCCCATCCCTTCCAAACAATACTTCCAGCAATGCCAATTCTCTCAGCCGTAGGATTCCTTCTTCTATGGTCTTCCAGCTCTTGGTATAATGATCTGACTGCAAGGACTCTCTGTAAATGAACCTCTCCCTCACACCATCCATAAGCCGTGCCCAGAGAGACAGGGACTTTGATTCCCTCACAAATACCTCCTCAATGCCCGAATCTTGGGCGATAGATCTCAGGAACCTCGCTTCACCGCCATCAAGGTTTACAGCATCACCTGTAGAGTCCCAAACTCGGATCATCCAGGCCAGAACGGGCTCCCTCGGACGACGAGCAACGTCTGTCCGTAAATTCCGGAGGTTATTGTACGATAAAGACTCAGTGATGATTTCTGGCTCTGGAGTAGCCGCTTGTGAGAGTCCTGCCTCTTCATCATCGTCAACTGGGCGAACTGATTTGGTTTTATATTTCTTCCTTTGGACAGGGGCAACCTCCGTTGGCTTAGTCTGCCCCTTAGTTTTGGCCTTGGTATTAGGAATCTTGTTCTCATCTTTTCCTTTCCCCTGGAGGTGTTGCACCATACCAAGCAACTTCCTGTAAGCGATGACCAAGGCCCCACATGCAGCTGCCAATTGCCTCTCCATGGATCCATCACGACCTCTCTCCCTCACAGCTTTCATTATTTTTGTAGGGTTCAGGAGTTGTTCAAGGGTGAGCTTCC
This sequence comes from Corapipo altera, assembly GCF_003945725.1. Taxonomy (NCBI): domain Eukaryota; kingdom Metazoa; phylum Chordata; class Aves; order Passeriformes; family Pipridae; genus Corapipo; species Corapipo altera. The sequence goes on from NW_020892786.1 coordinate 1,060, forward strand.
ATGTTATGGGAGCTGAGCAACTTTCTAGGAATTTACCCATGTCCTCCCATAACCCATGCCACTCGAGGTTTTCCGCCCCTGGGA
>NW_020892787.1:0-1142 GCF_003945725.1 Corapipo altera
GGTTGAAAAATGGGAACAGCAGCCATTTCCACCAGGATAAAAAGTCTTGATCCTTTGGCCTTGAGGTGCAGTTGGTTTGGGCACTTCTTTGGCAGCAAGAGCTTTCTGCGGTCGCAGCTTTTATCTGGCAGGAATCTTCAGCTGGAGTCTATTTTCGAAGTTAGTTTAGCCTATGCAGGGCTGGGCTGAAAAAAAAGGGAATTAGCAGCCCTTTCTCTTGGGAAAAAAGTCTGGATCCTTTGGCTTGGAGGTGCTGTTGGTGGGGCAGCCTGGGCACTTCTTGGGCAGCAAGAGTTTTCTGTGCTGGCACCTTTTGCCTGGAAGGAATCTTCCTTTGCCTTCAGTTTTGGGGAGGTGGGACCGGCCATTGAAGCTCAGGGCTGAAAAAATAGAACAGCAGCTCTTTCCGTGAGGAAAAAAAGTCTGGATCGTTTCACTTGGAGGTGCAGTTAGTGGGGCAGCCTGGGGTCTTCTTGGGCAGCAAGAGTTTTCTGTGGTGGCACCTTTGGTCTGGCAGGAATCTTCAACTGGAGTCTATTTTCCAAAGGTTAGTTTGGCCTACGCAGGGTAGGGCTGAAAAAAAGGGAATTAGGAGTCCTGTCTCCAAGGAAAGAAAGTCTGGATCCTTTGGCTTGGAGGTGTTGTTGTGGGGAAGCCTGGACACTTCATGGGCAGCAAGAGCTTTCTCCGGTGGCACCTTTTGTCTGGCAGGAAACTTCAGCTGGACTCTATTTCCGAAGTTAGTTTGGCCTATGCAGGGCAGAGCTAAAGCAAACGGAATTCGCAGCCCTTTTCCCCAGGGAAAAAATTCTGGATCCCTTGGATTTGAGGTGCAGTTGGTGTGGCAGCCTGGGCACTTCTTGGGCAGGAAAAGCTTTCTGTGGTGGCACCTTTTGTCTGGCAGGAATCTTAAGTTGGATTCCTTGTTAGGAGTTACTTTGATCCATGCAGGGCAGGGCTGAAAAAAAGGGAATTAGCAGCCCTTTCTCCGAGGAAAGAAAGCCTGGTTCCTTTTGGCTTGGAGGTGCTTTTGGTGGGGCAGCCTGGGCACTTCTTGGGTAGCAAGAGCTTTCTGTGGTGGCACCTTTTGTCTGGCAGGAATCTTCACCTGGAGTCTATTTCAGGAGATAGTTTGGCATATG
>NW_020892788.1:0-1142 GCF_003945725.1 Corapipo altera
CACTATCAGTTCTGTACTCGGTGGTGCCTCCAGCACTGAACCCCTTCATCTACAGTCTTAGGAACCAAGAGCTCAAGGATGCCCTGAGGAAAATGATGACTGAATACTTTTCAGGAGCAATAAAGTGCCAGGTTTCTGGTTTGTAGCATTCAGAATGGGACATCCGTAATGGCCCAGCCTTCCTGTTCAGCTTTTTCATGGAGGTCATCGGGTTTTCTTGCAATAATTTTCTGTGCAATTATTGTGCATTTGCCTTCTAATTTATTGTCTACCCATTGAATTGGACCTAGAGATGTATAAATCATGAATTGCGCTTGCTGAGTATTTAAACAAAATAAAGGACCCTGCAGTGCCTTCTTTGTCCACAAAACTTCTTCTCAGATGTTCCTAAAGGACAACACACTGCAGGACAGGGTGTATTTGCAAAGGGGAAGGGGACAATAATCCCAGCCCAGCAGCACAACCAGGGAGCAGCAGGGCTTGGTCTTTGCAGAGTTACTCTCTTGCCACTTCCACACTGTCCTCCTGAGCCCCTTTCTCACTGTAAGGCCTGAGTGCTCTCTGAGCACAGTCCTGGGGGCTGGAAGCCTTTGGAGCACAAAGAGGGACAGGCCCTGGGAACTTGTGAAGCAGAGCTGGGCTCCCTTCCAGCATCTCCAGGATGCTGTGGGATCTTCTGAGGCCACTGCACGTACTGCGTCACTTCTCCTGTGACCTTGCTCCAGGGTTGGAACTCTCCTGCAGTGACACCATGACACTCCTGCTCTCTGCTTTCCAGGTTCCATTTTCAGATCCAGTCTACCCCTCCTGTTCCCAGGGACATCCTGGGAGTGCTTCAGAGTTGCCATCCTGGGGCAGCTCCTGCCCAGCGTGGGCAGGCACAAGGTCTCTCCACCTGCTCCTCTCACCTCCCCAGTGCCACTGTTTTCTGCAACCTCCTCCTCCTTGCCCAGCACAGCCCTCCTGGCACAGTTGGACACAGCCCTTGTTCTACCCCCTCCTCAGGCACCTGCCCAACCCCCTCAGTTCCAGCCTGAGGGCCAGAAACCTTCAGGGCAGGGAGGTACAGGGGAAAATGCTGAGCAAACCTTTCAACTGCACTCAAATCCAATTGGAGGGGTTGACCTCGAGGAAGAAATCCC
>NW_020892789.1:0-445 GCF_003945725.1 Corapipo altera
CCCCCCCCGGCGGCGACTTCCGGCTTCCGGCGCCAACCGGAAGCGCTTCGGAGCCCATTTCCGGTTTGAGACGCTCCGCCCACATTGGGACCCGCAGGGGGCGGGAGTCTCGTTCACGTGACGTCATCGGCGACCAATGGGGAAAGGGGGGCGGGGCCGAGAAACCCCGCAGAGTGGGCGGGGCTTGGCGTGCGAGAGGCGCCCCCTGTTGGCCGCTGGGGAACCGCGGGAACCCCCCAGTTTAAACCAGTGACCCCCAGTCTGGAACTGGGAACCCCCCAGAATAAACCAGGGACTCCCCCAGTTTAAACCAGGGACCCCAAGTTCCCAACTTACCCCTTCCCAGTGCCCCCCAGTCCCTCCCAGTCCCTCCCAGTGCCCCCCAGTCCCTCCCAGTGCCCCCCAGTCCCCTCCTAGTCCCTCCCAGTCCCCTCCCAGTGCCCCC
>NW_020892789.1:545-1142 GCF_003945725.1 Corapipo altera
CCCCCCCGAACGCCCCAGGACCACCCAAATGCCCCCCTGACCCCCCCGCGGATCCCCGCAACCCTCCCAGAGCCCCCTGAAACCTCCAGGACCCCCCAAATCCGCCCCTTCCCCCCCTTTGGCCCCTCACTCGCTCTCGCGGCCGCTTCGCGCCCCCCCCGGCGGCGACTTCCGGCTTCCGGCGCCAACCGGAAGCGCTTCGGAGCCCATTTCCGGTTTGAGACGCTCCGCCCACATTGGGACCCGCAGGGGGCGGGAGTCTCGTTCACGTGACGTCATCGGCGACCAATGGGGAAAGGGGGGCGGGGCCGAGAAACCCCGCAGAGTGGGCGGGGCTTGGCGTGCGAGAGGCGCCCCCTGTTGGCCGCTGGGGAACCGCGGGAACCCCCCAGTTTAAACCAGTGACCCCCAGTCTGGAACTGGGAACCCCCCAGAATAAACCAGGGACTCCCCCAGTTTAAACCAGGGACCCCAAGTTCCCAACTTACCCCTTCCCAGTGCCCCCCAGTCCCTCCCAGTCCCTCCCAGTGCCCCCCAGTCCCTCCCAGTGCCCCCCAGTCCCCTCCTAGTCCCTCCCAGTCCCCTCCCAGTGCCCCC
>NW_020892790.1:0-1142 GCF_003945725.1 Corapipo altera
TCTTCATGTCAGCAGAGTTTTCCCTCCTCACCATCATGTGCTACGACCGCTGTGTTGCCATCTGCAAACCCCTGCACTACGGGACCGTCCCGGGCAGCAGAGCTTGTGCCCACATGGCAGCAGCTGCCTGGGCCACTGGGTTCCTCACTGCTCTGCTGCACACAGCCAATACATTTTCCCTGCCCCTGTGCCAGGGCAATGCTCTGGGCCAGTTCTTCTGTGAAATCCCCCCATCCTCAAGCTCTCCTGCTCACACTCCAACCCCAGGGAAGTTTGGCTTCTTGTGTTTAGTTGCTGTGTAGCGTTTGGTTGTTTCATTTTCATTGTTTTCTCCTCTGTGCAGATCTTCGGGGCTGTTCTGAGGATCCCCTCTCAGCAGGGACGGCACAAAACCTTTTCCACGTGCCTCCCTCACCTGGCCGTGGTCTCTATTGTTATCAGCACCTCATTCTTTGCCTACCTGAAGCCCCCCTCCATCTCCTCCCCATCTCTGGACCTGACCCTGTCAGTTCTGTACTCAGTGGTGCCTCCAGCACTGAATCCCCTCATCTACAGCCTGAGGAACCAGGAACTGACAAACTCCCTGAGGAAACTGGTAGCTACATTTATAGACAGTAATAAAGTGTGTCTTATCTTCTCCAGAATATTCCGAATGTAACTCATTGCAATCAGTGCCCTTTTTTCTCCTGTATGTCCTTTTTTCATCGGTATATTTTCTTAATTTTTTTCTACTTTTAGTGTTATCCACAAATCAATGGCATTGCTTATAAAATTTCTACATCAATATCTACCACTCTTCTGTAATTCAAAGACTTTCAAAAGGCTTGTTCTCTGTACATTTGAGTAGAATAAAGTTCCCTGCCCTGACCTGTGTGTCCAAGATGCTTCCTCAGCCCTTCTCTGGAGCTGCAGGGGCAGTACCTGTGTGCAGAGCTGGAGGGAAGAGACTCCCAGCCCAGCAGCCCAGCCAGGGACAAGGGCACTTCCTCTTTCCACGTCCCCTCTTTCCAACTCTCCACCCTGTCCTTCCCAGCCCTGCTGTGTGTGTAAGGCCTGAGTGCTCTGGCAGCTTGGGCACAGTCCTGCTGCGTGTCTGTGCTGGGGTCACAGGCAGGGACAGGCCCTGGGCACTGCTGGCACAG
>NW_020892791.1:0-1142 GCF_003945725.1 Corapipo altera
CCCTTCCCCAAAGCGCCGCGCGCCGGCATCGCCGTGGCCTTGGCGTCCACCTTGGACCCCGTGGCCGTGCTGGGCTCGGCGTTGGGCTCGGCGGCTTCCTTGGGGTCGACGTTGGGTTCGGCGGCTTCGTTGGGTCCAAAGTTGGGTTCAGCATCAACATTGGGCCCAACGTTGGGTTCAGCGTCTTCGTTGGGGTCAGCATTGGGCTCAGCATCTTCGTTGGGCCCAACTTTGGGTTCAGCGTCTTCGTTGGGTCCGAAGTTGGGTTCAACGTCTTCGTTGGGTCCGAAGTTGGGTTCAGCATCAACGTTGGGCCCGAAGTTGGGTTCAACCTCATCGTTGGGCCCAACTTTGGGTTCAGCATCAATGTTGGGTCCAAAGTTGGGCTCAGGGTCTTCGTTGGGCTCAACGTTGGGTTCAACATCATCATTAGGCCCCAAGTTGGGTTCAACCTCATCGTTGGGCTCGACGACATCATCGTTGTGTTCGACGCCGCCGTCATTGGGTTCGGCACCATCGTTGGGTTCAACATCATTGTTGGGCTCAGGGTTGGGTTCAGCGCCATCGTTGGGCTCAGGGTTGGGTTCAACGCCATCGTTGGGCTCAGGGTTGGGTTCAACACCATCGCTGGCCCCACCGTTGGGTTCTCCACCCCTGGCGGGCCGGCACGGCTGCGGGTTCTGCGGGAAGCCGTTCGGCAGCGCCAGCGCGCGGCAGATCCACCTGCGCTCGCACACCGGGGAGCGGCCCTTCCGCTGCGACCTCTGCGGCGGCCGTTTCACCACCCGCGGCAACCTCAAGGTCCACCTGCGGCGCCACCGCCAGAAGGGCCCGGCAGAGCGACGTGCCGGTGACGCCGAGATGGAGGGCGGCGCGGCAGAGGTGGGCGGGGTCAGGAAGGGGGTTGGCGGGTTGTTGGGGGGTCAAGATTGGGTCAGTGGGTCTTTGGGGGGTCAAGGTGGGTCAAGAGGTCAAGGTTGGGGGCCAGTGGGTTGAGGTTGGGGGGTCAACAGGTCAAAGTTGGGAATCAAAAGATCAAGGTTGGGTCAATGGGTCATTGGGGGTCAACAGGTCAAGTTGGGGGTCAACGGATCAAGGTTGGGTCAATGGGTCATTGGGGGGTGGATGAGTCAAGGCTGGGG
>NW_020892792.1:0-1142 GCF_003945725.1 Corapipo altera
GAACTGGGACAGGGATGGATGGAGGAGCTGGGACAGGGACAGGGATGAATGGAGGAACTGGGACAGGGACAGGGATGGATGGAGGAGTTGGGACAGGGACAGGGATGGATGGAGGAGTTGGGACAGGGACAGGGATGGATGGAGGAGATGGGACAGGGGTGGTTGGAGGAACTGGGACAGGGACAGGGGTGGTTGGAGGAACTGGGACAGGGACTCTCAGTAGCAGGGGTTGGGGTCACACCAGGGGGGCTCAGCCCCGTGGGAAGCCCTGGTCAGGGACACTGTCCCTGCTCGTGTCCCTTGAGGTCACACAGGAGACATGGGCACCCACGGACATGGGGATGTGGGGACACAGGGACACGGGGACACATGGACACAGGGACACATAGACATGGACACCCACGAACATGGGAGCACACGGATGTGGGGACACAGGGACACAGGGACACATGGACATGGACACCCACGAACACGGGAGCACATGGATGTGGGGACACAGGGACACAGGGACACATGGACATGGACACTCATGAACATGGGAACACACGATGTGGGGACACAGGGACATGGACACCAATGAACATGGGAGCACATGGATGTGGGGACACAGGGACATGGGGACACAGGGACGTGGACACCCACAAACATGGGAGCACATGGATATGGGAGCACAGGGACATGGGGACACACACACATGGTGACCCATGACCCCCCCCACCTACCTGCCCCCACCTCCATGTGCTCCCTCAGCCAGGGACCCCCAAGACCCTCCTCCCAAGTCCCCAAGTGCCCCGGGGGTCACAGCACCCACCTGGGATGGCTGTTCCTACCCAGGGCCTTGAGGGGCTGGAACCCCCACCTTGGGCTGGGACCCTCCTCTGGGCTGGGACCCCCATTCTGGGCTGGGACCCCCCTCCTGGCCTGGGACTCCCACCTAGGCTGGGACACCTCACCCTGGGCTGTGACCCTCAAACCTGGTTGTGCCCCCTCCCTCCATGCTGTGCCCCCAATCTGAACTATGCCCCCCTCTCCTTGTTCTGCCCCCCAAACCTGGTTGTGCCCCCTCTCTGTGCTGTGTCCCCAACCCAGGCTGTGACCTCCAAACCTGGTTGTGCCCTCCCTCCATACTGTGACCCCCCCTT
>NW_020892793.1:0-1142 GCF_003945725.1 Corapipo altera
TCCTGCCGGATGGGCACCCTGTCACTGCTCCGTGCCTTTCAGGTCCTGGACTGCCTTGATGCCAGAGAACGTGGTGACAGGGTCCTGGAGATCCTCTCAAGGAACCTGGGGAGCAGAGACAAAAAGCGGCGTCATCTGGGGCTCAGAGTCCTCATAGCACTCAGCCAGGATCCCGAGACGGTGAGAAGGGGCAGTTGGCTGAAGGTGTGCTGGAATCCTGGGGCTGGGGAGTGCAGCACTTGGGCTTGGTTGGGCTTTGGGAGCTGTGGCAGCTGCTCCCAGCTCTGCTGCCTCCCTGTTCAACTGCCCGAGTCCCTCGGCACAGGCCTTTGGCCTCTGGGCTCCACGGCAGCACGTGGGGCTGCCCCACCGGAGCGGGGTTGGGGCTGCAGCCGTTCATGGCTTCACAGCACAGCCTTGTGTTTGTTCCTCACAGGACAAGAGCATCTGGAGCCTGCTGGATAGCCTGGTGCAGCTCCTGGGGGATGAGGACAGAGATACAGTTTGGATGACGCTCTCTGTGCTCGACAACGTGCTCTGGAGCAGTGTCTGGACACAGCTCCAGAAAAGGGTCCAGAGCAAAGACCCCCGAATATCCACCCCCACCGGCCTGCAGTTGGCTGAGGCGCTCCGGCCACTCTTTGACCACGTAAGGCTCTGTGTCCCCCCACGGGCTCTGGGTACTGCTGGGAACCTTTGTGCCCTGTGCATTTTCAGGTCTGTGCCCGATGGGACTTGGAGAAGCTGGTGCTGAGGTCTTTTTCTGTCCACCAGGACGACAGCAGTGTGCGGGAGGGCTCCATGGTCATCTTCACACGTGTGATGAAACTCATAGAGAGAGCGGGAAAGAAACCCCTGAAGCCACACGTGTGCCTGAGCCTGCTCCCGCTCTACTTCCACCGGCACGATGAGAACCCAGTTGTGAAAAAGGTGAGGACTTGTGGGCTCTGGTGTCCCGTGGGAGGGGGCTGGGCTGCCTCCTGGCCTGGCACATTGTGGGCTCCAGCCTCCTCCTGGCCTTGGTCCAGGGTCACGAGTCCCGTGCCCTGGGCTGTGGTGCCATGTCCTGGTCTCTGTTGCTCTGCAGGCCTCTCAGAAAGCACTTCTGGCTGTGACCAGGTTCCTGAAGAGGAGGGATCTTG
>NW_020892794.1:0-1142 GCF_003945725.1 Corapipo altera
AACTGCTGCAGGGGAAGAGTTCATTTAGGCACAAGCCAGTGCTGCAGCCACTGGGGCAGGGGAAGAGGGGAGAAGAACTGACACAAAAATGACACAATCACCACTGACAGGGACTTTATTGAGCTGCAACACAAACACATTCACAGCAGGCCAGGGCAAGAGGTACCCCCAGGACCACCAACCCAGCAGCTGTGCTTGCAGGAACACCATCTTCTCAAGTTAGGGAGCCAGGGGCTCACAGTTGGGATCCATCATGGGGGGCAGGAGAGCACTCAGGCATCAGGGCCAAGTCCTGGCCAGTCACTGCAGACAGTTCAGCTCCAGCAGCAGTGGGATTTTCTGCCTCTCCCTCCAATACTATTTGGGACCCAACAGCTCAAGGCTGTGGAATTTTAGCTTCATAAATGTTTTACAAAGTCGAGCTTCCTGAGAACTGGTGCATTTTTGAGTATTCCTGACAGGACACTCCAGAAAACAACTCCTCACCTGTCATGGAATAATAGGAACAGTTTAAACATCCCAATCCAACGCATCGGATACAGATTTAGGGGATACAAGAGGAAATGAGCAAGGCCTCACATCCTGACTGCCCCAGAGCCAGAACTGTGGCTCAGCAGAAATCCCTCCCCACGGCCCCTCCCGCTCCCCCCCAGCCCACACGGCAGCCCCGGGGCAGCCGATCCCGCAGCTCAGGCACTGGGACAATTCCTGCGGGTGCCTCCAGCCCAGGGGAGGCTGCGGGGCGGCTCCAAGGGGGTCCCGCTGGCCAGGCTCTGCCCAACAAAGCCGGCTTTAGGCCAGGCCTGGCACTGTGGGGCCGTGGGCACGGGCAGGTGCCGTGAGCTCCCCGTTGGCCACCCCTGGAGCGCTGGGCAGGCGCCCCGGCGGGGCCGAGGGTGGAGGGCACGGAACAGCCCCACACACCTTGGCTGCATTTGCCCAGCACACACAGCACCTGCAGCCTTCAGCCAGGGACCCTGAGCACACACAGCCCTTACCCTGCTCCTCAGGGAAGTTCTCATCCTCTCCCTTCGGTGCTTTGATCCCTGGGCAGGGCAGAGACACAGGAGAAACAACTTCTGTAATTGATCGCAGAGACAACAACTCCATATTGTTCATAAAATCAGTATAATTACTGTGAT
>NW_020892795.1:0-1141 GCF_003945725.1 Corapipo altera
TATAGAATACACAGTTTTGGGCTACACCCATCCAATGATGAATCGGTCCCAGTTGTTCTAACTAGGACATTATCCACACCTTATTCTATGTCATCCATGTCATGCCCAAATTAACCCCCTTAAAAACTATGACTCCCTAAAACTATATACACTTATATATATATATACAATGAAACATTACAGACCATTCTCACTCAAAATTAGGTCCCCTTGTGGTACACAACGTGTCTCCCCATCTTTTTGCATTACCCACCAGGTGGAACCAGGTCCTTGAGCAAAAACAATCCCTCGGATGGGTTTGCCTTTGCTTGAGGTGGGACTAATCCAAACAGTCTTCCCTAACATTCCTCTCATATGCACCACGGGGACTTTATCTCCATCTACAGTATGCAAAGGTTCTGATTGGGCAGGGCCAGCTCGATTGATGGAGCCTCGGGTGTTGACCAACCAGGTGGCCTTTGCTAAATGCAGCTCCCAGTGTTTGAAAGTCTTCCCACACAGTGCCTTCAGGGTGGTTTTCAGCAGTCCGTTGCACCGCTCAACTTTTCCAGCCGCTGGTGCATGGTAGGGGATATGATACACCCACTCAATGCCGTGCTCTTTGGCCCAGGTGTCTACGAGGCCATTCTTGAAATGGGTCCCATTATCAGACTCAATTCTCTCCGGGGTGCCGTGTCGCCACAGGACTTGTTTTTCGAGGCCCAGGATGGTATTCCGGGCAGTGGCATGAGGCACGGGATATGTCTCCAACCATCCAGTACTTCCTTCTACCATGGTCAGTACGAAGCACTTGCCTTGGCGGGTTCTGGGGAGCGTGATGTAGTCAACTTGCCAGGCTTCCCCATACCTGTACTTCGACCACCGTCCACCATACCATAGAGGCTTCACCCGCTTGGCCTGCTTGATGGCAGCACATGTCTCACAGTCATGGATGACCTGTGAGACAATGTCCTTGGTCAAGTCCACCCCTCGGTCACGAGCCCATTTGTATGTTGCATCTCTCCCCTGGTGACCGGAGGCGTCATGGGTCCATCGAGCCAGAAATAATTCTCCTTTGTGCTGCCAATCCAGATCTACCTGAGAGACTTTAATCCTGGCAGCTCGGTCCGCCTGCTCGTTGTTACGATGCTCCTCATTAGCC
>NW_020892796.1:0-1141 GCF_003945725.1 Corapipo altera
GGCTAATGAGGAGCATCGTAACAACGAGCAGGCGGACCGAGCTGCCAGGATTAAAGTCTCTCAGGTAGATCTGGATTGGCAGCACAAAGGAGAATTATTTCTGGCTCGATGGACCCATGACGCCTCCGGTCACCAGGGGAGAGATGCAACATACAAATGGGCTCGTGACCGAGGGGTGGACTTGACCAAGGACATTGTCTCACAGGTCATCCATGACTGTGAGACATGTGCTGCCATCAAGCAGGCCAAGCGGGTGAAGCCTCTATGGTATGGTGGACGGTGGTCGAAGTACAGGTATGGGGAAGCCTGGCAAGTTGACTACATCACGCTCCCCAGAACCCGCCAAGGCAAGTGCTTCGTACTGACCATGGTAGAAGGAAGTACTGGATGGTTGGAGACATATCCCGTGCCTCATGCCACTGCCCGGAATACCATCCTGGGCCTCGAAAAACAAGTCCTGTGGCGACACGGCACCCCGGAGAGAATTGAGTCTGATAATGGGACCCATTTCAAGAATGGCCTCGTAGACACCTGGGCCAAAGAGCACGGCATTGAGTGGGTGTATCATATCCCCTACCATGCACCAGCGGCTGGAAAAGTTGAGCGGTGCAACGGACTGCTGAAAACCACCCTGAAGGCACTGTGTGGGAAGACTTTCAAACACTGGGAGCTGCATTTAGCAAAGGCCACCTGGTTGGTCAACACCCGAGGCTCCATCAATCGAGCTGGCCCTGCCCAATCAGAACCTTTGCATACTGTAGATGGAGATAAAGTCCCCGTGGTGCATATGAGAGGAATGTTAGGGAAGACTGTTTGGATTAGTCCCACCTCAAGCAAAGGCAAACCCATTTGAGGGATTGTTTTAGCTCAAGGACCTGGTTTCACCTGGTGGGTAATGCAAAAAGATGGAGAGACACGTTGTGTACCACAAGGGGACCTAATTTTGAGTGAGAATGGTCTGTAATGTTTCATTGTATATATATATATAAGTGTATATAGTTTTAGGGAGTCATAGTTTTTAAGGGGGTTAATTTGGGCATGACATGGATGACATAGAATAAGGTGTGGATAATGTCCTAGTTAGAACAACTGGGACCGATTCATCATTGGATGGGTGTAGCCCAAAACTGTGTATTCTATA
>NW_020892797.1:0-1141 GCF_003945725.1 Corapipo altera
CTGCCCTGTCCCCCCCCGGCCTCCAGCGGCTCCTCCAGGACCCCCCCGGCCCCGACGGCGCCTTCCGGATCCCCATGAGCCTGGGGGAGCCCCACGCCGAGCTGGACCGTGGTGAGAGAACCCCCCAATCACCCCCTGAGCCCCCCCGGCCCCCCAATCACCCCCTGAGCCCCCCCGGCCCCCCAAGTTCCTCCCTGAGCACCCCCTGCCCCTCAATTCCTCCCTGAGCCCCCTCTGCCCCCCAATCACCCCCTGAGCCCCCCTGCCCCCCCCAATTCCTCCCTGAGCCCCCTCTGCCCCCCTGTCCCCCTCTGAGCCCCCTCTGACCCCCCTCTGCCCCCCCTGTCCCCCAGGAGGCCGTGGCTGCACCGCCTACGACGTGGTTGTGAACTCGGGGTTCTTCCGGACCCTCCAGGTGAGGGGACGCTTGGGAGGGGGGTTGGGGGGCTCAAGGGGGGGTTGGGGGCTCGAGGGGGAGCTGGGGGCCCTGATTTACCCCCCCTGGCCCCCCCAGACCGACCCCTTGTACCTGGAGTTCTTCCTGACCGTGGCCATGGAGGGGCTGTCGGAGAAGTACGGGGTGGAACTGGAGCTGACTGGTGAGACTGGAGGGGCTCAGGGGGGGGACTGGGGGGCAGTGGAGGGGACTGGTGAGACTGGGAGGGGACTGGGGGAGGCACTGGAGGGGACTGGGGTGGACTGGGGGCATTAGGGGGGAACTGGGAGGGTTGGGGTGGAGGATAATGGGGAATTGGGAATGGGGGAAAGGTGGGCAGGAGAGGGGAAGGGGGGATAGTGAGGAGTCAGTGGGGCTGTGGGGGGTCAGAGGGGGCTGTGGGGGGTCAGAGGGGGTTATGGGGGGTCTCCTTCCCCCCCCGTGCCCCCCTCTGCCCCCCCAGGCTGGCGGGTGCTGAAGAACCGCAGGTTCCTGGGCTCCATCTCGGCCCAGAACATCCGGGCCCGGCCCCAGCCCCGCATCCAGGAGCTCCAGGGGTGAGCGGAGACCCCCGGGACCCCCCTGGGACCCCCCAAAGTGTCATCACCCCTCTCCTCTGACCTGCCTCCTCCCTCAGGTCCCCCCCGGAGCCACTGACACCCCACAGGTGGGACTTGAGGGACCCAGTGGGGACGGGACCCCCCC
>NW_020892798.1:0-710 GCF_003945725.1 Corapipo altera
AAAATACACCCCCACACCCAAAAATACACACACACCCCCCAAAAAATGCACCCCAAAAAAATACACCCCAAAAAAATACACCCCAAAAAATACACCCTAAAAAATACACCCCAAAAAAATACACCCCAAAAAATAAACCCCCACACGCAAAAATACACCCTAAAAAAATACACCCCAAAAAATACACCCCAAAAAAAAAACCCCAAAAAAACCCCCCAAAAAAAACAACACCCCCCCCCAAAAAATGCACCCCAAAAAAATACACACACACCCCAAAAAATACACACACCCCAAAAATACACCAAACACCCCAAAAATACACACCCCCCCCAAAAATACCCCCGAAAATGAGGGAAAATGGGGTGTTTGGGGTAAAATGGGGGGGTTGGGGTAGAAAAGGGGGGGTTGGGGTAGAAATTGGGGGGTAAAAATGGGGGATTTGGGGTAAAAATGGGATTTGGGGTGAAAATAGGGGGGGTTGGGTTAGAAATGGGGGGGTTGGGGTGAAAATTCAGGGGTGGGGGTAAAAATGGGGGATTTGGGGTAAAAATGGGGGGGTTGGGGTAGAAATTGGGGGGTTGGGGTGAAAATGGGGGGGGTAAAAATGGGGGATTTGGGGTAAAACAGGGATTTGGGGTGAAAATGGGGTGTTTGGGGTAAAATGGGGGGGTTGGGGTGAAAATGGGGGATTTGGGGTAAAAAAGGGGGGG
>NW_020892798.1:810-1141 GCF_003945725.1 Corapipo altera
AAAATACACCCCCACACCCAAAAATACACACACACCCCCCAAAAAATGCACCCCAAAAAAATACACCCCAAAAAAATACACCCCAAAAAATACACCCTAAAAAATACACCCCAAAAAAATACACCCCAAAAAATAAACCCCCACACGCAAAAATACACCCTAAAAAAATACACCCCAAAAAATACACCCCAAAAAAAAAACCCCAAAAAAACCCCCCAAAAAAAACAACACCCCCCCCCAAAAAATGCACCCCAAAAAAATACACACACACCCCAAAAAATACACACACCCCAAAAATACACCAAACACCCCAAAAATACACACCCCCCCC
>NW_020892799.1:0-389 GCF_003945725.1 Corapipo altera
CTCCTCCTCCTCCTCCTCCTCCTCGGATCCGAGTCCGTCCCGCTCGAAGTATTCCCGGATCAGATCCTTGAGCCGGGAGCTCCTCCTCTCCTCCTCCTCCTCCGGAGGGTTGGGAATGCAGCTCTGGAATGCCACGCTGATCCCAGCCCGGCAGATTCCCGGCATTCCAGGGAAAGCAGGGTGGGAAATCAGGGATAGGGGGTGGTTTTCCTGGTTTTTCCTGGGTTTTCCCTCACCTCTGGAATGCCACACTGATCCCACCCCGTCAGATTCCCTCCCTTTCCCAGAATTCCAGGGAAAGGTGGGCGGGAAATCAGGGATAGGGGGTGGTTTTCCTGGTTTTCCCTCACCTCTGGAATGCCACACTGATCCCATCCCGTCAGATTCCC
>NW_020892799.1:489-1141 GCF_003945725.1 Corapipo altera
TCACATCCCTCATCCCAAATCCATGGGGAACTCAAATCCCTCATCCCAAATCCATGGGGAGCTCACATCCCTCCTGTTCCTTATCCCAAATCCATGGGGAGCTCCCAAATCCCTCATCCCAAATCCATGGGTAGCTCACATCCCTCCTCTTACCCCTCCTCCCCCTCCTCCCAAACCCTCCCCCTCGGCCAACCCCAACATTCCCAACCCGGGATCCGCTCCCAGGAAAACCTGGGATTCACCTGAGCCCTTCCCAGCTCCTCCTCCTCCTCCTCCTCCTCCTCCTCGGATCCGAGTCCGTCCCGCTCGAAGTATTCCCGGATCAGATCCTTGAGCCGGGAGCTCCTCCTCTCCTCCTCCTCCTCCGGAGGGTTGGGAATGCAGCTCTGGAATGCCACGCTGATCCCAGCCCGGCAGATTCCCGGCATTCCAGGGAAAGCAGGGTGGGAAATCAGGGATAGGGGGTGGTTTTCCTGGTTTTTCCTGGGTTTTCCCTCACCTCTGGAATGCCACACTGATCCCACCCCGTCAGATTCCCTCCCTTTCCCAGAATTCCAGGGAAAGGTGGGCGGGAAATCAGGGATAGGGGGTGGTTTTCCTGGTTTTCCCTCACCTCTGGAATGCCACACTGATCCCATCCCGTCAGATTCCC
>NW_020892800.1:0-711 GCF_003945725.1 Corapipo altera
GGGGGGGGGGAATTCCCAATTTCCTAATCCCAGAGGAGGGAAATTTGGGAATTCCATGGGGGAACTGGATGAGCTTTAATTCCCCCCCAACCCCACCCAATCCATAGGGATGGATCCTGGGAATGCTGGGATCTCCTGGGTGTGTCCTGGGGGAGGGAATTCCCACTTTCCCAATCCCAGGGGAGGGAAATTTGGGAATTCCATGGGGGAATCAGCCCTGGAGAGACCCCCGGGGGTGGGACGGGACGAGCTTTAATTCCCCCCCCCAATCCATAGGGATGGATCCCGGGAATGTTGGGATCTCCTGGGTGTGTCCTGGGGGGGGGGAATTCCCACTTTCCTAATTCCAGAGGAAGGAAATTTGGGATCCCTGGGGGAACTTTGGGGGGGTCCAGCCTGGAGAGACCCCCGGGGATGGGACCGGACGAGCTTTAATTCCCCCCCCCCAATCCATAGGGACGGATCCTGGGAATGCCGGGATCTCCCAGGATGGACCCTCCCCCTGTGTCCTGGGGGGGGGAATTCCCACTTTCCCAATCCCAGAGGAGGGAAATTTGGGAATTCCATGGGGGAACTGGATGAGCTTTAATTCCCCCCCAACCCCACCCAATCCATAGGGATGGATCCTGGGAATGCTGGGATCTCCTGGGTGTGTCCTGGGGGAGGGAATTCCCACTTTCCCAATCCCAGGGGAGGGAAATTTGGGAATTC
>NW_020892800.1:811-1141 GCF_003945725.1 Corapipo altera
TAATTCCAGAGGAGGGAAATTTGGGATCCCTGGGGGAACATTGGGGGGTCCAGCCTGGAAAAGGCTCTGGAGCGAATCCAGAGGGGGAAAATTTGGGATCTGTGGGGGAACTGGATGAGCTTTAATTCCCTCCCCAACCCCACCCAATCCATAGGGATGGATCCTGGGAATGCCGGGATCTCCTGGGTGTGTCCTGGGGGGGGGGAATTCCCACTTTCCCAATGCCAGGGGAGGGAAATCTGGGAATTCCGTGGGGGAATCCCCCCTGGAGAGACCCCGGGGGTGGGACGGGACGAGCTTTAATTCCCCCCCCAATCCATAGGGATGGAT
>NW_020892801.1:0-470 GCF_003945725.1 Corapipo altera
TTCCTGAGGATAACGGCTGCATTTTCCTGTTTTCAGCCCTGTCTCACAACTGTCAGCTGGAATCCCAAAATGGCATACGGACGAAGATTCCTCGAAGACCAAAGTTACCAGCAAAGGAAGCTAGGACTGCCCGTAGAGTGCCCAGCCTGACCCACCAACTGCACCACAAAGTCAAAGTTTACAGGTTTTCTTTGCTGGGGATAGCGGTTACTGTTTTTTTTTTCAACCTTGCCTCCCAGCTGACAACCCAAATCCCAAAATTGCATACAGACGAAGACTCGTCCAACAGCAAAGAGACCATGACAGAAAGTTCTTGCTGCTCATGGAGTGTCGAGCCTGACCAACCAAGTACACCACAAAGCCAAAGCCTGCAGGCTTTCTTTCCAGAGGAGAAGGGTTGCTGTTTCCTGCTTTCAACCTTGTCTCCAAAATGCCAGCCCTACATCCAAAATCGCATACGCACGAAGATT
>NW_020892801.1:570-1141 GCF_003945725.1 Corapipo altera
GTTTACAGGTTTTCTTTGCTGGGGATAGCGGTTACTGTTTTTTTTTTAAACCTTGCCTCCCAGCTGACAACCCAAATCCCAAAATTGCATACAGACGAAGATTCCTCCAACAGCAAAGAGACCATGACAGAAAGTTCTTGCTGCTCATGGAGTGCCCAGTCTGGCCAAACAATTGGACCACAAAGCCAAAGCTTCCAGATTTTCTTTCCAGAGGAGAAGGGTTGCTGTTTCCTGGTTTCAACCTTGCCTCCAAAATGCCAGCCCTACATCCAAAATCGCATACGCACGAAGATTCCTCCCACAACAAAGGTGCCAGCACAGAAAGTTCTTGCTGCCCATCGAGTCCCCAGGCTGACAAACCAACTGCACCATAAACCCAAAGCTTCCAGGCTTCCTTTCCTGGAAGTAAAGGTTGTAGTTTCTGTTTTCAGCCGTGCCTCTCAACTGACAGCCCCACTCCCAGAATTGCATCCAAACAAAGATTCCACCCATACCAAAGTTGTCAGCACAGAAAGCTCTTGCTTCTCATGGAGTCCCCAGGTTGACAAACCAACGACCCCACAAAGTCAAA
>NW_020892802.1:0-1140 GCF_003945725.1 Corapipo altera
GATTGTAAAGTATTATTGTAGAATGTAAAGTGTTATTGAAGAAGAGCACTCCCTAGGTTCTCAAAGGCACCTGCAACTCCCACAAATAATAATCTGTAGGTTAATCAAGTACCACTTTCTCTTTTTAAGTACTTTTATGACAGATTTGATTTTCTCTCATGCTTGTGATAAAATTTTTGAGTCTACAGTAAAGTAGAAATCTGTGAGACTTCTACAGGTGCCTGGAGCTATTAGTTTTAGTGTCATGTCGGTTTGGATATCTGTGCCTCCATTAACAATTAGAAGAGGCTACTGGATCAATAGTCTTTCAGGGTTCACAACTGTGATGTATAATGTCTGAAACTCAGTGAACCCTGAAAGACTATTGATCCAGTAGCCTCTTCTAATTGTTAATGGAGGCACAGATATCCAAACCGACATGACACTAAAACTAATAGCTCCAGGCACCTGTAGAAGTCTCACAGATTTCTACTTTACTGTAGACTCAAAAATTTTATCACAAGCATGAGAGAAAATCAAATCTGTCATAAAAGTACTTAAAAAGAGAAAGTGGTACTTGATTAACCTACAGATTATTATTTGTGGGAGTTGCAGGTGCCTTTGAGAACCTAGGGAGTGCTCTTCTTCAATAACACTTTACATTCTACAATAATACTTTACAATCTTGACTCGATATATTAGCTCTCCAGATTTAGTGTTTTTCATCAGTCACGCATCAAAAAAAAAAAAAAAAAAATTAGTTTGAAATCTTGATTTTTAGTCCTCACAGTAACCACTGTAGCATCAAGACCTTTGGGGAAAGTCTGGAGAACCAAGAACTGAGTTCCTAATTGATTTTTCTTTAATCCATAAATATTCCCCATTGTCTTTGATTGTAAAGTATTATTGTAGAATGTAAAGTGTTATTGAAGAAGAGCACTCCCTAGGTTCTCAAAGGCACCTGCAACTCCCACAAATAATAATCTGTAGGTTAATCAAGTACCACTTTCTCTTTTTAAGTACTTTTATGACAGATTTGATTTTCTCTCATGCTTGTGATAAAATTTTTGAGTCTACAGTAAAGTAGAAATCTGTGAGACTTCTACAGGTGCCTGGAGCTATTAGTTTTAGTGTCATGTCGGTTTGGATATCTGTGCCTCC
>NW_020892803.1:0-520 GCF_003945725.1 Corapipo altera
GGGGGGGGGGGTGAGGGGGAACATCCATGGGCTCCCCCCGGAATCCCCAGGGACCCCAGGGGAAGTTGGAGGGGGGGGCAAGGAGTGGTGGCAGAACCCTGGGGGGCACCGAGGGGGGTGAGGGGGAACCCCCAGGGACCCCCCCAGGTACCCCCGGAACCCCCCAGGGACCCCCCGGGGGATTTGGGGGGGGGGGGGCAGAGCCGTGGGGGGCACCGGGGGGGTGAGAGGGAGCACCCACGGGCACCCCCAGGAACCTCCCAGGTACCCACAGGACCCCCTCGGGTACCCACGGGACCCTCCAGGAACCCCCAGGGACCCCCAAGGGAACTTGGGGAGGGGGGGAGCAGAGACCTGGGGGGCACCGGGGGGGTGAGGGAGAACCCCCAGGGGAACTTGGGAGGAGGGGCAGAAACCTGGGGGGCACCAAGGGAGTGAGGGGGAACCCCCAGGGACCCCCCATGTACCCACAGGACACCCCAGGAACCCACAGGGACCCCCGGGGAAGTTGGGGGGGGGG
>NW_020892803.1:620-1140 GCF_003945725.1 Corapipo altera
GGGGGGGGGGGTGAGGGGGAACATCCATGGGCTCCCCCCGGAATCCCCAGGGACCCCAGGGGAAGTTGGAGGGGGGGGCAAGGAGTGGTGGCAGAACCCTGGGGGGCACCGAGGGGGGTGAGGGGGAACCCCCAGGGACCCCCCCAGGTACCCCCGGAACCCCCCAGGGACCCCCCGGGGGATTTGGGGGGGGGGGGGCAGAGCCGTGGGGGGCACCGGGGGGGTGAGAGGGAGCACCCACGGGCACCCCCAGGAACCTCCCAGGTACCCACAGGACCCCCTCGGGTACCCACGGGACCCTCCAGGAACCCCCAGGGACCCCCAAGGGAACTTGGGGAGGGGGGGAGCAGAGACCTGGGGGGCACCGGGGGGGTGAGGGAGAACCCCCAGGGGAACTTGGGAGGAGGGGCAGAAACCTGGGGGGCACCAAGGGAGTGAGGGGGAACCCCCAGGGACCCCCCATGTACCCACAGGACACCCCAGGAACCCACAGGGACCCCCGGGGAAGTTGGGGGGGGGG
>NW_020892804.1:0-120 GCF_003945725.1 Corapipo altera
ATGTTAAAACGATTCTGCAATACTTCAACTGCAAACAGCAATCTTTTCTTTCTTTCTTTCTTTCTTTCTTTCTTTCTTTCTTTCTTTCTTTCTTTCTTTCTTTCTTTCTTTCTTTCTTTC
>NW_020892804.1:130-1140 GCF_003945725.1 Corapipo altera
TTCTTTCTTTCTTTCTTTCTTTCTTTCTTTCTTTCTTTCTTTCTTTCGTTCGTTCGTTCGTTCGTTCGTTCGTTCGTTCTCTCCCCCTCCCCAGTGACTGCAATGAAAGTTTGTAGTGTTACTTTCCCTGCCCTCTATCTTCTGGTAATTATGGCAAAATTGGTTTACCTTAGCCACAACTTCACTTAGGCCCAATTTAGCAGGAAATGTTGCTTTAAAATTTTGTAAATTTGCAATTGTGCATCTTGAGACTGAAGGGTGTAGAAGGACTGAGGACTGGCCTGTTTTTTGGACGAAATGGTGGGTTATTGAGACAGAATCATATTTGATTGTGTTGTTTCTACAACCAGTCAGAAATTACGTATATGTAGGTGCTAGTATGTTATCAATTGATGTATGATTAAATAGAGGATTTGAGAGCATATGTTCTATTATCTGTGATTTGCTGTGGTAGGAATGCTGAAATTCATGTTGCTTATAGTGGCCAGATGGAGTTAAGGTTGGTCCTGGCTGTGTCTAAGATATAAGCCTCTGTCTTGGAAAAATAACAACCAGTATTTCCAAACAGCTACTATTGCCTGACTCTGCAATGGGTAGAATAGAGGCTTTAGGAAGAATTCCACCACGTGCTGTGCAGTGAGACATGACAAGTGTCATGGCTTGGCACAAATAGTTTACTTGGTTTTGTGGCATGTAAAGGCAGGAGGATTTTTTTTCTGTGAATTCGGAACAGCATGTGATCTGTTTGTTCTTTCTGAGTCTTGCAGGAAAGTGTGACTGCATCTTTAATTTCCCGTGGGCATGACTGCCAGAAATAACTTGTGTAGCACTGCAGCGCTGGGGCTGCCCCTCTAACCCAATTCCTTGCTCTGGCAGGCTGTAGTGAGTGGTGTCTGTCTCAGGTTTCCAAAAGAAATGTAGTGGCAGCGATACCTGAACCACAGTAACTTTACCTCTTTTCTTAATGACTATGAGGCCTCTTGGTTGATGGACTCTCCCTAACTGGGCTG
>NW_020892805.1:0-1140 GCF_003945725.1 Corapipo altera
CCTTTGTTTCTATGAGGTTCCACAGTGTCCAAGGATTCCTTTGGTTCCATGAAGCCCTGCAGTGTCACAAGGGGTTGTTGATTCTGTGCCATTCTGCAGGGTCACAAAGGCCACTTGGTTCCAGAGTTTCCTCAGTGTCTCAGGCTTCCCTTGGTTCCATGAGGTCCTGCAGGGTCACAAGCACCCCTTGATCCCATGTAGTTTCCCAGTGTCCCAGATTCCATTTTATTCCATGAGGCCCTGCAATGTCACAATGGCCACACAATTCCATGAGGTTCCCCAGTGTCACAATGGCCCTTTGATTCCATGAAGTTCCACACTCTCCCAGAATTCCTCTGCTTCCATGAGCTTCGCAGTGTCTCAACAGGCCCTTGACTCCATGAGGTTCCTGACTGTCCCAGGGCTCCTTTGCTTCCATGAGACCCTGAAGTGTCACAACAGCTCATTGATTCCCTGACTTTCTCTGGTGTCACAATGGCCCCCTTGATTCCAACAAATTCACCGTATCTAAATTTGTTCTTTGTAAACTGTCCTTGCTGTCACCTCCTGGCAGTGGCTTCATGGCCCCTGTCAGAGCCAGCCCTGTGCCTGCACTGACCCAGCTCTGCTGCCCCACAGATGCTGGATCAGGAAGGGAAGGCCCACGGTGGAGGGCAGTGCACTGGGACTCATCCTGGAAGGGACCTCAGGCCAAACCAAAGAACAGTCAGTGAAGAAAGGGACACAGGGATGGGCAGTTTGTGTGCTCTGCCACATCAGGGGGAGATGCAGAGCTACAGAGACAACCAGCCAATGTGGATTCTGTCCATATTTGCCCTTTGCACACAGTGAGTCACACAATGAAGTCACTCAAATCCAATATGAGACTCCCCACTTGAGCTAAGTCTCTGAAACACACAAGATGGGGGCTACTGAATAAGGAGGGAATGTAAACAGGACTTTTTTTTTTTTAAAGAAAACATCAAAAACACAGAAAATTAAAAAAAATGTACATAAGGAAAGACCTCATTGTTTTGGGAGTTCTGGCACACAGTGGGAGAGTCATTCAGCAAACAGTATTCTACAATTCAACATCACGGACTCTTCTGACCTGAAATCAAATCCCCTTGAGGTACATAGAGTGTTTCCCCATCCCTCTGC
>NW_020892806.1:0-1140 GCF_003945725.1 Corapipo altera
TTTTTCCTGGTAGAAAGAGCTGCTGTTCCCTTTTTTCCAACCCTGCTCCACAATGGCCTGTCCCACCTCCTGGAAAATTTACTCCAAATAAAGATTCCTGCCAGACAAAAGGTGCCACCATAAAAACTTCCCACTACCCAAGAAGTGCCTAGGATGCTCCACCCACTGCACCACAAACCCAAAGCTTCCAGACTTTTTTTCTTTTTGGAAAGAGCTGCTGTTCCCTTTTTTCAGCCCTGCGCTATAAAGGCCTGTCCCACCTCCTGGAAAATTGAATCCAACTGAAGATTCCTGCCAGACAAAAGGTGCCACCACCAAAAAGCTCTTGCTGCCCAAGAAGTGCCCAGGCTGCCCCAACAACTGCACATCAAAGCCAAAGGATCCAGACTTTTTTTCCTGGTGGAAAGAGCTGCTGTTCAATTTTTTAAAGCGTGAACTGCAAGGACCAGTCCAAACCCCTTGAAAATTTACTCCAATTGAAGATTCCTACCAGACAAAAGGTGCCACCTCAGAAAACTGTTTGCTGCCCAAGAAGTGCCCAGGCTGCCCCACCACCTACACCTCAAAGCCAAAGCTTCCAGACTTTTTTTCTTTTTGGAAAGACCTGCAGTTCCCTTTTTTCAGCCCTGCGCTGCAATGGCCTGTCCCACGTCCTGAAAAATTTACTCCAAAGGAAGATTCCTGCGAGACAAAAAGTGGCACCAAAAAACTTCTTACTGCCCAAGAAGTGCCCAGGCTGCCCCACCAACTACACTTCAAAGCCAAAGCTTCCAGACTTTTTTTCCTAGTGGAAAGTGCTCCTGTTCCTTTTTTTCGGCCCTGCTCTACAAAGGCCTGTCCCAGCTCCTGGAAAATTGAATGTAAATGAAGATTCCTGCCAGACCAAAAGTGCCACCACAGAAAGGTCTTCCTGCCCAAGAAGTACCTAGGCTGCCCCAACAACTGCACCTCAAATCCAAAGCTTCCAGGCTTTTTTTCCTGGTGGAAAGAACTGCTGTTCCCTTTTTTCAGCCCTGCGCTGCAATGGCCTGTCCCACCTCCTGGAAAATTGAATGAAAATGGACATTTCTACCAGACAACAGGTTCCACCACAGAAGACTCTTCCAGCCCAAGAAGTGCCCAGACTACACAAACAACTGC
>NW_020892807.1:0-1140 GCF_003945725.1 Corapipo altera
GGGAGGGGCGTGGCTTGAGGCGGGAGGGGGTGGGGCTTAATTTGGGGTTGTGGGATGGAGAAATTTGGGGTAAAAGGGGTGGAAAAAGGGGGAAAATTGGGGTAAAAAAGGGGAAAATGGGCGTGGTTTAGGGGAAGGGGGTGTGGCTTGAAGGGGAGGGGCGTGGCTTGAGGTGGAGTGGGCGGGGCTTGAGCGGGAGGGGCGTGGCTTGAAACAGGAGGGGGGAGGGACCTGAATTGAAAAAATTTGGGGTAAAATAGGGGTAAAAAAGGGGAAAGGGGCGTGGTTTGGGGAAGGGGTGTGGCTTGAAGGGGAGGGGTGTGGCTTGAGGGGAAGTGGGCGTGGCTTGAGTGTGAGGGGGCGGGGTTAAATTGGGGGTTGTGGGATGGAGAAATTTGGGGTAAAAAGGGGAAAAATTGGGGTAAAAAGGGGAAAGGGGCGTGGTTTAGGGGGAAGGGGGCGTGGCTTGAAGGGGAGGGGCGTGGTTTGAGGAGGGAGGGGGTGGGGCTTAATTTGGGGTTGTGGGATGGAGAAATTTGGGGTAAAAGGGGTGGAAAAAGGGGGAAAATTGGGGTAAAAAAGGGGAAAAGGGGCGTGGTTTAAAGGGCAGGGGGCGTGGCTTGAAGGGGAGGGGCGTGGTTTGAGGGGAAGTGGGCGGGGCTTGAGCGGGAGGGGCGTGGCTTGAAACAGGAGGGGGGAGGGACCCGAATTGAAGAAATTTGGGGTAAAATTGGGGTAAAAAAGGGGGGAAAGGGGCGTGGTTTGGGGGTAAGGGGGCGGGGCTTTGGAAAAGGGGTGGGTGTGACCCAGGTGAGCTCCCAGGTGAGGTGGGCGTGTCCCAGGTGAGGTGGGTGTGTCCCAGGTGAGATGGGCGTGTCCCAGGTCAGGTGGGTGTGTCACGGGTGAAGTGGGCGTGTCCCAGGTGAGGTGGGCGTGTCCCAGGTGAGGTGGACGTGGCCCAGGTGAGGTGGGCATGGCCCAGGTGAGGTGGGCGTGTCCCAGGTGAGGTGGGTGTGTCCCAGTTTAAGTGGGCGTGTCCCAGGTGAAGTGGGTGTGTCCCAGGTGAAGTGGGTGTGTCCCAGGTGAGATGGGCGTGTCCCAGGTGGGATGGGTGTGTCCCAGGTGAGTGGGCGTGTCCCA
>NW_020892808.1:0-1139 GCF_003945725.1 Corapipo altera
CCAGGGGAACATTTGTGTCACAGCCTCCCCCACGTGCAGGTCTGTTGTTTCATCTTAATCTCTCAGATGTCGTCACTCCCCCACCACCACGGTGTGGCACAAGTGAAGATAAAAGAGGTGAGTGGGCTGTTCTGTGGATGAATATTAAGACATGCCAGGAATGAATACTACACAAAGAATGGAGATACCTGAAGGCTATCCACAGTTAGGAAGAAATAAATGGCTGAAACGTTTATACAGTGGTCTTCAAACTTGAATTATCATGGTATTTACAGAATTGGCAGAGCTGGTTTGCTCCTGTTGCAGGATGAGAGCCAGGAGCTCGTGCAGACTACAAGCAGCATCCAGCCAGGCTGTCCCCACACCAGTGGGGTGTTCTGAGGCTGCTCTGTTGCAGCCCTTCCCCATGGAGGGCTTTCCCAACAGGGAGCTGTGAAGTCACCCTCACAGGTACTTCTGTGAGGTAGAGCTCTAAGTAAATGGACCCCTGCCACGAACTCACCAGAGCTTTTCTAAGAGGCTGGGTTTTTTCGCCATGGATATGACAGAGCTGGTGAGTGAGTCCGAGTTTGACCCTGAGAAGGCAGTATGCAGGTTTTGAAGCAGCACTTTTTAGGAAATGGTGTAATTTTTTCATTTGACAGTTGGGTAGGCACAAGTGTAAGGAGTCTCAATGAATATCTGTGGCCTGCAGCTCTTTAAAGAGCATTGGAAGAAAGCTAAAGAAATTATACATTCTTTCCTCTGAGTAACCCAATCTACCATTACATCAGACTTCCTTGGATTCAGCTTCAACAGTTGCTCTTCAGCCTGGTGCTGATCTCATCCAAATGTTTGGGTAGCTACCAGATGGCATTGTTTGCATCTGAGGTGAAGCGGATGTAAAGTTTGGAGTGATTTTTTAACTGCTGGTACTTCATCCCTGCTACGTTCCAATGCACACTGGAGGCTTACAGAGAACACAGTGTGACACAGCCATTCTAAGAGCAGAGCTGGAGTTGAGGTGCTAAAATAATAGCAGTTATTGAAAGCTAGTCAAATTTTATCCACAGAGAGTTTGCTGCCCTAACTCTGTTGTGCAGCTGCATCTCTTGTGGATAAAATTTGACTAGCTTTCAATAACTGCTATTATTTTAGCA
>NW_020892809.1:0-1139 GCF_003945725.1 Corapipo altera
TGCTAAAATAATAGCAGTTATTGAAAGCTAGTCAAATTTTATCCACAAGAGATGCAGCTGCACAACAGAGTTAGGGCAGCAAACTCTCTGTGGATAAAATTTGACTAGCTTTCAATAACTGCTATTATTTTAGCACCTCAACTCCAGCTCTGCTCTTAGAATGGCTGTGTCACACTGTGTTCTCTGTAAGCCTCCAGTGTGCATTGGAACGTAGCAGGGATGAAGTACCAGCAGTTAAAAAATCACTCCAAACTTTACATCCGCTTCACCTCAGATGCAAACAATGCCATCTGGTAGCTACCCAAACATTTGGATGAGATCAGCACCAGGCTGAAGAGCAACTGTTGAAGCTGAATCCAAGGAAGTCTGATGTAATGGTAGATTGGGTTACTCAGAGGAAAGAATGTATAATTTCTTTAGCTTTCTTCCAATGCTCTTTAAAGAGCTGCAGGCCACAGATATTCATTGAGACTCCTTACACTTGTGCCTACCCAACTGTCAAATGAAAAAATTACACCATTTCCTAAAAAGTGCTGCTTCAAAACCTGCATACTGCCTTCTCAGGGTCAAACTCGGACTCACTCACCAGCTCTGTCATATCCATGGCGAAAAAACCCAGCCTCTTAGAAAAGCTCTGGTGAGTTCGTGGCAGGGGTCCATTTACTTAGAGCTCTACCTCACAGAAGTACCTGTGAGGGTGACTTCACAGCTCCCTGTTGGGAAAGCCCTCCATGGGGAAGGGCTGCAACAGAGCAGCCTCAGAACACCCCACTGGTGTGGGGACAGCCTGGCTGGATGCTGCTTGTAGTCTGCACGAGCTCCTGGCTCTCATCCTGCAACAGGAGCAAACCAGCTCTGCCAATTCTGTAAATACCATGATAATTCAAGTTTGAAGACCACTGTATAAACGTTTCAGCCATTTATTTCTTCCTAACTGTGGATAGCCTTCAGGTATCTCCATTCTTTGTGTAGTATTCATTCCTGGCATGTCTTAATATTCATCCACAGAACAGCCCACTCACCTCTTTTATCTTCACTTGTGCCACACCGTGGTGGTGGGGGAGTGACGACATCTGAGAGATTAAGATGAAACAACAGACCTGCACGTGGGGGAGGCTGTGACACAAATGTTCCCCTGG
>NW_020892810.1:0-1139 GCF_003945725.1 Corapipo altera
TCCCACTCATCCCCAGTATGGCTGCAGTCCCTCTCACACACTCCCAGTATTATTGCAGTCACTCCCAGTAAGACTCCAGCGGGACCCCAGTAGAGGTCGAGGTGCTCCCAGTAGGATTCCAGTTGCCCCCAGCGTGGTTTCAGTTGCTCCCCTTCACCCCTACTATGGTTCCAGTCACTCCCAGTATGATCCCAGTCACTCCCAGCCACTCCCAGTATATCCCAGTTGCCTCCATCATGCTCCCAGTCAGTCCTAGTATGAGCCCAGTCTCTCCTAGTAGGATCCAAGTTACCCCCTGCATGGTCCCAGTTGCTCCCAGTCACTGTAGTTCCAGTCCCTCCCAGTCCCTCCCAGTATGACTCCAGTATGATCCCAGCGACACCCTATATGGTGGCAATCACACCCAGGATGAACCCAGACATTCTCTGTCACTCCCAGGATAAAGCCATTTTCCCCCAGCAGGGTCCCACTTGCTCCCAGTCACCCCACTATATTTCCAGTCCTTCCCAGTAGGATCCCAGTCACTCCCAGTCTCTCCCAGTATATCCCAGCTGACCTCAGCATGCTCCCAGTCAGTCTCAGTACACTCCCAGGCAGTCCCAGGATGATCCCAGTCACTCCTGGTCTCTCCTAGTATATCTCAGTTTCCCCCAGTGTGGTCCCACTCCCAGTTGCTCCCAGTAGCTTCCAGAATGATCCCAGTTGCTCACAACCACTCCCAGTCACCCCCAGTGTGATCCTAGTGCCTCCCAGTATGATCTCACTCACCTCCAGAGTGATCCCAGTTGCTCCCAGTATATCCCAGTTGCACCAACATAGTCCCAACTGCCCTCAGAATGCTCCCAGTCACTCCCAGTATGGCCCCAGTCACCTTCACTGTGGGCCCACTTGCTCCCAATATGATCCCAGTTGTTCCCAGCATGGTCCCAGTCGCTCCCAGTTCCTCCCAGTGGGATCCTAGTAGCTCCCATTTGTCCCAAGCATAGAACCAGTTGCTCCCAGTATGATCCTAGTCTGATCCCAGTACAATCACAGTTGCCACCAGTACGATACCAGTGACTTCCAGACACTTCCAGTATGAAGCCAGTTTGATCCCACTCATCCCCAGTATGGCTGCAGTCCCTCTCACACACTCCCAG
>NW_020892811.1:0-650 GCF_003945725.1 Corapipo altera
GAAGAAACTGGACCCTTCTCAAGCCAGTTCCTTCCCTCTGTAGAAGTGCCACTGACCTGAGGGTGGTGAGGACACACATGTGCATAAGCCTTTGCCTGAGGCTACAGAGCAGGAACGGAAGGGCCAAAGGCACTAAGCAGATTTGGAATTTTCAGGGTTTCCAGCCCATGACACCAGTTGGGATGTCTGTTTTATTTCAGTGCAGCTATTTCAGGAACTTTTTTTTTGTTTGTTTCTTCCTGTCCATCAGCTCTTGGGGAGATTTCTTACTGGATGCAATTCCTGGCCTGGTGTTTGACACAGCAAAAGGTGACGTGGTGCTGCGGACGAGCATCCCGAGGCAACTGCTGATGGTAGGTAGGTGGGACTGAGGGAATAATGGTGCAGCCTGGTGGAACTTCAGCACTTGATCTGCTCTGAAGGCTCAGTGCAATGGCACTGCCTTGTCTAGCAGCCCAGCCACTTCTTTTGAAGTCTTCAGGATGACTCTTCTGAGGTTGGCTCCATCTCAGGCATTGCCTTATTCATTACACTGCTTTTCTTTCCTATCACAGTGTCCTTGTATGGCTTGTTTCCTTCTAAAAGTAATGCTCTTTGCTTGGCATCTGTCAGACAGGCATAATTCCTCTGAGGCCAAGCAAAGAGCATTA
>NW_020892811.1:750-1139 GCF_003945725.1 Corapipo altera
ATTACACTGCTTTTCTTTCCTATCACAGTGTCCTTGTCTGGCTTGTTTCCTTCTAAAAGTAATGCTCTTTGCTTGGGATCTGTCAGACAGGCATAATTCCTCTGAGGCCAAGCTTTTCAGTCTTTAAAAGTTAGTGGATATGTAAATTGTTGTGTGACCTCTTTATGGTGATCCTGTCGTGCTGATCAGCTCCAGGAGGAACAAGTGTCTCTTCAACTGCATTTGTTTGTCCTTTAGCATTGCAGTAGCCCCAGAGCAAGGGAAAGTGAGCTTTTATGGGGAATGTGTAAAACAAACAAAGGTGGTTGTTTTGGGACTAAGTGTTAACCTTGCAATAATAAGAGAGGAGTGTCCAGAGTTTGACAGCATTTCTGTACTGGCTTAGGCCT
>NW_020892812.1:0-820 GCF_003945725.1 Corapipo altera
CACCAAGGAAAGGGTGGGAAACAACGAGGGAAGGGTGGGATGGAAAATGGGATGGGAAACGGGATGGAAAACACCAAGGGAAGGGTGGGAAACAATAAGGGAAGGATGGGAAATGGGATGGAAAACACCAAGGGAAAGATGGAAAACAAGGGAAGGATGGGAAATGGGACGGAAAACACCAAGGGAAGGATGGGAAATGACAAGGACAGGATGGAAAATGGGATGGAAAACAAGGGAAGGATGGAAAATGGGATGGAAAACGCCAAGGGAAGGATGGAAACCAGCAAAGGCTCATCCAGCAATTCCAGGGCCATTTTTCCAGCCTCCCTCTCCCATTCCCTGTTCCCGACCTGCCGATCCTCCTTCCTCATCTGCTCCAGGCGCCGGAGCCGGGTCAGGACCTCCTGGAATTTCTGCTCCGCCTGGAGCACCCGCGCGGCCGCCCTCTGCTCCAGCTGCTCCAGCAATTCCTGCTTCGTCCTGGAATTTGGGAACATTCCCTTTGGATCCATCCCAGTCCCATCCCAATCCCATCCCTCTGCTCCAGCTGCTCCAGCAATTCCTGCTTCGTCCTGGAATTTGGGAATGGGAACATTCCCTTTGGATCCATCCCAGTCCCATCCCAGTCCAATCCCTCTGCTCCAGCTGCTCCAGCACCTCCCGCTTCGTCCTGGAATTTGGGAATGTTCCCTTTGGATCCATCCCAGTCCCATCCCTCTGCTCCAGCTGCTCCAGCACCTCCCGCTTCGTCCTGGAATTTGGGAATGGGAACATTCCCTCTGGATCCATCCCAGTCCCATCCCAGTCCCATCCCTCTGCT
>NW_020892812.1:920-1139 GCF_003945725.1 Corapipo altera
ATTTGGGAATGTTCCCTTTGGATCCATCCCAGTCCCATCCCAGTCCCATCCCTCTGCTCCAGCTGCTCCAGCACCTCCCGCTTCGTCCTGGAATTTGGGAATGGGAACATTCCCTTTGGATCCATCCCAGTCCCATCCGTCCCATCCCGCTGCTCCAGCTGCTCCCGCTTCGTCCTGGGAATTTGGGAATGTTCCCTTTGGATCCATCCCAGTCCCATC
>NW_020892813.1:0-421 GCF_003945725.1 Corapipo altera
GGTCTTTTCATTGTTCGGAGACTGAACTCGGTGAAGAATTTACCAGGTAGGACGGCAGGTTCGAGGGACCTGCACGACCACCCCTGCGGCGACCAGCGCGGTCCCCGACCGCCAGCCGTGCGCAGCGAGCAGAACAACGGCCAGCGCAACCCACTTCGTTCCCCGCCAGCGCCGAATGCGCCGATCCAACGCCCGGTCTCTCGCTGACCTCGACAGTCCCGGCTCTCTGCTCAGACAGGACCGTCTCCTTTCCGCCTCCTCTCCCTCCTCTGCCTTCTTCTCCCTCCCCAGTGCTTAATCCCCAGAGAAAGCTCGGGAGTGGAATGGCATCTCCAAGTTGCTTTGGACTTCATGGAGATGCAGTCTCCTTGAGTGAACACTGCTGTGACCTTACTCTTTCTCCTCTTACTCAGAGGACCAG
>NW_020892813.1:521-1139 GCF_003945725.1 Corapipo altera
CATCTGCAGTAGGTTGAGGGGAACAGTGCCGGGGTGAAACTGTCTGAAGAGGGCAGGGGAGGGAGAGGAAGGCAGAGGAGGGGGAGGAGGCGGAGAGGTGGCGACCGTGCCGGAGCAGAGAGCCGGGGCTGTCGGGGGCAGCGAGAGGGCGGGTGGCGGATCGACGCATTCGGTGCCGGCGGGGAACGGGTTTGGTTACGCTAGCCGAGGTTCTGATCGGTGCACACGGCTGGCGGTCGGGGACAGTGGGGGTCGCAGCCGGGGGGGTCTTGCAGGTCTCTCGAGCCTGCCGTCCTGCCTGGTAAATTCTTCACCGAGCTCAGTCTCCGAACAATGAAAAGTCCGGTGAGTGTTCCGAGGGAATGCTTTAGGGAGCAGAGAGAGGAACAGACGGCAGGATAGTTCGGAGACTGAGCTCCGTGAAGAACCTGCCAGGAAGAACGGCAGCCACGAAGGACCTGCACGGATACACCTGCCGCGGCCCCCGCTGTCCCCGGCCACCAGCCGTGCGCAACGAGCAGAACCGCAGTTAGTGCCACCAGCCCCGTTCCCCACCAACGTCGAAAGCGCAGATCCGCCGCCCGGTCTCTCTCTGTCCCCGACAACCTCGGTTCTCTG
>NW_020892814.1:0-356 GCF_003945725.1 Corapipo altera
CTGGACACTCTACGGGCAGTCCTAGATTTCTTTGCTGGCACCTTTGGTCTTCGAGGAATCTTCGTCCGTATGCCATTTTGGGATTCGAGCTGGCAGTGGTTAGACAGGGTTGAAAACAGGATACAGCAGGCGTTATCCCCAGGAAAAAAGCCTGGAAGCTTTGACTTTGTGGTGCAGTTGGTGGGTCAGGCTGGGCACTCTACGGGCAGTCCTAGATTTCTTAGCTGGCACCTTTGGTCTTCGAGGAATCTTCATCCATATGCCATTTTGGGATTCGAGCTGGCAGTGGTGAGACAGGGCTGAAAACAGGAAACAGCAGGCGTTATCCCCAGGAAAGAAAGCCTGGAAGCTTTGGC
>NW_020892814.1:456-1139 GCF_003945725.1 Corapipo altera
TTGGTGGGTTAGGCTGGGCACTCTACGGGCAGTCCTAGCTTTCTTTGCTGGCACCTTTGGTCTTCGAGGAATCTTCGTCCGTATGCCATTTTGGGATTCGAGCTGGCAGTGGTGAGACAGGGCTGAAAACAGGAAACAGCAGGCGTTATCCCCAGGAAAGAAAGCCTGGAAGCTTTGGCTTTGTGGGGCAGTTGGTGGATTAGTCTGGGGACTCCATCAGAAGCAAGAGCTTTCTGTGCTGGCAACTTTGGTGTGGGAGGAATCTTTGTTTGGATGCAATTCTGGGAGTCTGGATTTCAGTCTGGAGGCACGGCTGAAAACAGAAACTACAACCTTTACCTCCAGGAAAGGAAGCCTGGAAGCTTTGGGTTTATGGTGCAGTTGGTTTGTCAGCCTAGGGACTTCATGGGCAGCTAGATCTTTCTGTGCTGGCACCTTTGGTTTTAGAGAAATCATCGTGCGTATGCAGTTTTGGGAGTGAGGATGGCAGTTGGGAGGCAGGTGTGAAAACAGGACACAAAAGCGCTTCTCTCCAAAAAAGGAAGCCTGGAAAGTGTGGTTTTGTTGTGCATTTGGTGGGTGAGACTGGAGACTCCTTAGGCAGCAAGAGCTTTCTCTGCTGACCCCTTTGTTGTGGGAGGAATCTTCGTCCATATGCAATTTTGGGAGTCAGTTTGACAGTT
>NW_020892815.1:0-1139 GCF_003945725.1 Corapipo altera
CAGATATTTTCTGAAATGTGCATACTGAGGTGGAAAAGGTCAAAAAACCCACTGCAAACACGTCCTATCAGTCTAGGAGTTTTCAAGATGTGGTGGTTTCACCCTAGGCCTTCCTGGAGACCAACTTGTAACCAGGAAGGAACTAGAAAAGTGATTACGGAAGTATTCCATGCTATTCCTTTACGTAACTGGGGGTATAAATAAAGCCAGTGGGAGGGATCGCGCCCTCTTCCTCTCTGGCGAGGTTCGAGAACGGTGGGTCCCTGTTTCGGTCGAGCTTATCTGGAGCCGAGGCCTACAGTGACTGCCGCTATCCGCTTCGCGTGAGAGGAGAGCCTTGGGCTGCGTCAAGTCATTCTGCCTGTTCGAAGGGAAGTGGTGAGATTCCTGCTAGTTTGCCTTCGGCTGGCTGTTTGACTTGCTCGGTCCTTGCCCCTTTTTGTCTCTCTCCCTTTCCCTCCCCCTTCCCCCCCCCCCAGGTGTGTGGTATTCTCCTTTTGTGTAACTGTCTCATATGAAAAATATATATATATATATATATATATTTGCTATAGCTTTGGCTGCTTAGTTGTTTTTTTTTTCCCTCTTTTCCCTCTCTGGGAGGCGGGTCCTTGTTGTCGAGTTTTGGGGACTTGGCGGGAAGCCAGCTCAAAACTTGTACACAAGATTTTATCTATTCTGCAGGACAGAGAGTGTTCAAAGAATTTCCTTATTGCCTTACATATTTTCTTTAGTTTTTTTCCCAAGGCTGTAAAAGTCTGTTTCACTTGGCTACATAAAAGGTCATCTGATCTTGACAGCCACCACACCAGAAGGGTGTAAATGATTTGTGTAGCCCATAAAGTCATTATGGATTCACAAGGAGGACTGAACCATACAGTGTGTCCAAGCCCCATTTACAGTCCAAAGGCTTATCCTAACAGCCATGTAGCCACAGTGCAGAAAACCCAAGTGATTTTGCTGAAATTAAATAAGACCCTAGAGCTTGCTAACCCAGTTTTAGCCTAAGGTTTAATTTCTCTTTCCATCTCTGTCACACCAGTAGCAACCATTCAGTCTGCCCTCCTCAACTAGAGCAGCAAATGAAAGAGCTGTAAATCAACTTCCCTTCAGATACGTTGCTGTTGAAGGGGATTTCC
>NW_020892816.1:0-1139 GCF_003945725.1 Corapipo altera
ATGGGATCAATGGGATGGGATCAATGGGGTGGGATCACTGGGATGGGATCAATGGGATGGGATCAATGGGATCACTGGGATGGGATCAATGGGATGGGATCAATGGGATGGGATCAATGGGATGGGATCAGTGGGATGGGATCGATGGGATCGATGGGATGGGATCACTGGGATGGGATCGATGGGATGGGATCAGTGGGATGGGATCAATGGGATGGGATCACTGGGATGGGATCAATGGGATGGGATCAATGGGATCGATGGGATGGGATCAATGGGATGAGATCAGTGGGATGGGATCAATGGGATGGGATCACCAGGATAGCATCAATGGGATGGGATCGATGGGATGGGATCAATGGGGTGGGATCACCGGGATGGGATCAATGGGATGGGATCACTGGGATCAATGGGATGGGATCAATGGAATGGGATCAATGGGATTGGATCACTGGGATCAATGGGATGGGATCAATGGAATGGGATCAATGGGATTGGATCACTGGGATGGGATCAATGGGATGGGATCACCAGGATAGGATCAATGGGATGGGATCGATGGGATGGGATCAATGGGGTGGGATCATTGGGATCAATGGGATGGGATCAATGGGATTGGATCAATGGGATGGGATCAATAGGATGCAATCACTGGGATCAGATCACCAGGATGTGATCACCGGGATGGGATCGATGGGGTGGGATCCCGGGGATTGGATCCACCATTCCCGCCATTCCCGCCCCCCGGATCCCCCCGGCTCCGTACGGAGACGATGTCGGCGATGCAGCGGTTGAGGTTGCCCTTGTCGTCCTTGATGGTGATGGGTCTGTCCTCCTTGATCCTCTCCATGGCCAGGGGACAGTCCAGCTGTGGGGGGGGGACAGCCCGTGGCTCACGGAGCCCTCCCGGGACACCCGGAATTCCGGGGGGGGATCCCGGGGGCTCCGGCGGCTCACCCGGAACTTGCGGCAGAAGTCGTCGATGGAGCTGATCTCGGAGCCCTGGACCTGCTTCAGGGCGGCCTTGAACTGCACCAGGAGGCGGGAACAGGCGGCCGTGTACCTGGAATGGGGATTTGGGGTGTCCCGGCCCATCCCAGAGATTTGGGGTGTCCCAGCCCATCCCAAGGATTTGGGGT
>NW_020892817.1:0-1138 GCF_003945725.1 Corapipo altera
GGAATGCACTGGAATTTGGGAATGCACTGGAATTTGGGGATGCACTGAAACTTGGGAACCCCATGGAATTTGGGAACACACTGGAACTGGAGGTGCATTGGAACTTGGGAACACATTGGAATTTGGAAACACTGGGATTTGGGAACACGTTGGAATCAGGGAATTCCCTGCAACTTGGGAACGCTTTGGAATTTGGGATCACACTTGAATTTGGGGATGAATTGAAACTTGGGAATGTGTTGATATCTGGGAACACGAATTGGGAATGCCCTGGAATTTGGGAACTCCCTGGAATTGGGGAACTCCCTGGAATTTGGGAAAACACTGGAATTTGGGAATGGCCTGGAACTTGGGAACTCCCTGGGATTTGGGAACACAATTCCTGGAATTTGGAGATGCACCGAAACTTGGGAATGCCCCTGGAATTTGGGAATTCTGCAGCTGGGAAGGTGTTGCAATTTGGGAGAGCTCTGAAATTTGGGAATACCCTGGAATTTGGGAATGCCCTGCAACTTAGGAACTCCCTGGGATTTGGGAACACAATTCCTGGAATTTGGAGATGCACCGAAACTTGGGAATGCCCCGGGAATTTGGGAATTCTGCAGCCGGGAGGGTGTTCCAATTCGGGAGAGCTCTGAAATTTGGGAATACCCTGGAATGTGGGAACTCCCTGGAATTTGAGAACACAATTCCTGGAATTAAGGAACACAATTCCTGGAATTTGGAGATGCACCGAAACTTGGGAATGCGCCGGGATCGGGAATGACTTGGAATTTGGGAGCTCTGCGGTTTGGGAACACGTCGCAGTCTGGGATCGGGTTGGAAATTGGGAATGCGTCGGAATTTGGGAATTCTGTGCTTGGGAATGCGTCGATAGCTGGGAACACGAGTTGGGAATGCCCTGGGATTTGGGAAATCACCGGAATTGGGGAACTCCCCGGGATTTGGGAACACAATTCCTGGGATTTGGGAACTCCCTGGGATTTGAGAACACTGGGATTTGGGAACACAATTCCTGGAATTTGGGAACACGATTCCTGGAATTTGGGGATGAACTGAAACTTGGGAATGCCCTGGGAATTTGGGAATTCTGCAGCCGGGAAGGTGTTGCAATTTGGGAGAGCTCTGAAATTTGGGA
>NW_020892818.1:0-274 GCF_003945725.1 Corapipo altera
GCTGGACGTGACCTTGGGTGGTGCGCACCAGAAAGACAGAAGGTAACCGTGTGCGAAGGCCCATGGGAAAGCCCCTAGGAAAGGGAGAAACCTGGAAGAGGGTGAGAGAAAGGTCCCGGTCCTTCTGGCTCAATCTTCAAGCGTTCAGCCAGCAGGGCATCGCCCACAAGGTGCCTCAGTGTTGAGGCACGTGGCGTCCTGCTGCTGTCAAAGGCCCTCTCAAGGCGGCTGCTCCAGCACTCCTGGGGCAGCAGGACAAGCCGTCAGGCTCAGA
>NW_020892818.1:374-1138 GCF_003945725.1 Corapipo altera
GGCCGAAACCCAAAGCCCACGTCCAGCGCTTTCCCTCTTGGAGAAGGCCTTGGGGGTGGTGGAAGACACCTGAAAGGCAGCAACTCGAGAAGCCGATCTTGGCAGAGAGTGCGGCCCAAGTCCTCCAAACACGCACGGGGCACCCACAGGATGGGCTCCCCTGCGCCCACTGTTCCGCTGTGCCCGTTGCTCCCACCCAGCTGCAGCACTGGCTTCACACACAGCCTGGGGAGAGCAGAGGGAGCTTTCATCTCCTGTGCCTTCCTGACTCTGCTCGCGCCGCACAAGGCACAGCAAAAGCATGCGCAGTGCCGAGGGAGCCAGTCCACCCGGACAGTGGCAGCAGTACTGCCCCACCCGCTTGCTGCCTTAGATGCTGTGCCCCGGCTGCTCAGAGGGAAGCATCCCAGCTCTGTGAAATTCAAGGGACTTGGATTCTGTTGCCAAAGCTTTGGTATCTTGGAGGACCTTGGAGTTGTACAACCCTCAACCCTCAACAACTCAGGTCACAGCCTCTCTCCGCAAGCTCCTGTGTCTGTCTGGAGGCGCTGGGAATATTGTTCTCACCAGGCTGATCCATTCAGAGTCTCTTGCCCGTGTCTCTCTGTGGGAGCTTGTTCTTGCTAAGCAAAACCAAGCAGCAAAACCAGAAGCTCCTCCTAAGCCCACCTCTGTGGCAGGCCTGGGAAAGCCACGACGTTTGTCTAGAAGCTCTACCGTCCACCCGGCCGGAGCAATTCAAAGCAAATCAGGTGGAGCAGAGG
>NW_020892819.1:0-318 GCF_003945725.1 Corapipo altera
GGGTCAGCTGCATGTCACGGATGGTGGCATCACCTGGGGCAGGGACACGGGGACACGGATATGGGGACGTACAGACACGTACAGACACACGGACATGGGGGCACGGGGGCACACAAACGGTGTCACCACCGGCTCCGGCACCACTGGGACCACCCCTTGGTGTCAGCTGGGCCGAGGGACAGACAGACACAGGGACACAGGGGGACACGGACACGGGGGTACATGGACACACAGACACAGGAACAGGTGGACATGGGGACATGGTGGGACAGACAGACAGACACAGACACAGGGGGACATGGACACGGGGGTGCATGG
>NW_020892819.1:328-1138 GCF_003945725.1 Corapipo altera
AGACACAGGGGGACATGGACACGGGGGTGCATGGACACACAGACACATGGACAGGTGGACACGGGGACATGAACATGCTGGGACGGACACACAGACACATGAACAGGTGGACATGGGGACATGGTGGGATGGACACACAGACACAGACATAGGGGGACATGGACATGGGGGTGCATGGACACACAGACACCTGAACAGGTGGAAACGAGGACATGGCGGGACAGACACACAGACACAGACACAAGGGGACACAGACATGGGTGCATGGACAAACAGACACACGAACAGGTGGACACGGGGACATGGCGGGACAGACACACGGACACGGACACAGGGGGACACGGACACGTGGGTGCATGGACACACAGACACACGAACAGGTGGACACGGGGACACGGACACGTGGGTGCATGGACACACAGACACACGAACAGGTGGACACAGGGACATGGACATGCTGGGATGGACACATGGACACATGGACACATGGACACAGGGGGACACGGACATATGGGTGCACGGACACACAGACACGTGAACAGGTGGACACAGGGACGTGGACACACTGGGACATGGACACGGTGGGATAGACACACAGACACAGGGACAGAGGGGGACACGGACACGTGGGTGCACGGACACACAGACACGTGAACAGATGGACACAGGGACATGGACACATCAGCACGTGAACACGGTGGGATGGACACATGGACATGGACACAGGGACACGGACATGTGGGTGCACGGACACACAGACATGTGAACAGGTGGACATGGGGACATGGTGGGATGGACACACAGACACAG
>NW_020892820.1:0-1138 GCF_003945725.1 Corapipo altera
TCCCTTGTCAGGGGGTCACTGCACACCTTGTCTTTTGTTTGCCCTCCCCAACAAAGATGCTTCCAACAGTTCTGAGACATCTGGCAGAGCCAGAACTCTCCTCAGGGAATGCTTCAGCTGCTTAAAGGCTGCCCTTGCACCATCTAGCCAAGGCAGCAAATGCTTACAGGCTGTTTGAAAAGTTGGCATCACAGTCTTACCACACATCCAGAGGGAGCAATCCAGAGTCCAGCCCATCCCACCATTCCCAGGAAGGCAGTTCATGGGCTGTCTGGGGCTCAGGGAGGAGTCACGTGGCTTCTTTTCTTCCTTCCTGCTTTCCAGATTTTCTCCTTCAAAGGCTTTCCTTGCTCCAGGAGATGCAGCAAAGGCCATCTTTTCAATCCAATACTGCAAACTGCTCGAGGTTGTCATTCAAGGGGGTTCTCTCAGGTCCTGCATTAATCAATCATCATGGTCAGTGGATTTCTCGGCAGGTTCTTGTATTCACATTCTACAAGCAAACCAGGAGGAGCAAATTTAGCTGTTACTGCAACCAATCCAAGCTGGCATTCTGATTTTCAAGGATACTGGCTTGGCCTTACCAGGAGAGATCCCACATTAGGGGTAATAACTACAGCTTCTGCCCTCTTTCACTCTCCTGCAAGTCCACTGGCCCACACCACAGGAACAACTGCAGCTGCTACTGCAGTTGTGACCTTGCTGCTGATAGGAGTTATTCCCTGCACAACAAGAGCTGCTGCTTTGACACATTTAGTTTTAGCAATTACAGTTTCAATAACCCCAGTTTTCCATTTCATTTCTGCCTCAACTCTTCCAGTCCATCTCGTCCTAGTAGAGGTTTGGGTCAGTTTAGCAAATAGACCAACTGAGGAATTCCCCAATGTTTTCCAGTTTAACCCCTGTCACACCAATCACCTTAACACTGCCAGTCCTTAATTCTCTCTCTATTGTGTTAAGGACTGAGGAAATTGTACCTGTGTCTGACCAGGACATGTGCAAATCACATGGAGGGGACTGGAACACACACCTTGCACTCCTGGACCTCTTACCATTACACTCCAGAGAAAACAGCCAATTGTACCATCACAGCTCATTTCTTAATCCCAATCCCACACTGCTTTTGCAGTTGGAGCAC
>NW_020892821.1:0-564 GCF_003945725.1 Corapipo altera
GGGGTCCAACCATCCAAAAAAAATCAAATTTTAACCCAAAAAAACCCCCAAAACCCCCCGAAAAAAAAACAGAAAAACGGGTAAAAATTAAATAATTTTATTTTTTCTCGGGAGGGGGAATTTTTGGGGGTTTATTTTTATTTTTTTGGGGGGGGTCAGCTGCATTTGCAGGCGCTGACGACCATCCCCGAGAGCTGCTCCACCCTCGCTTTCCTCCCCACGTAGTAAATGATGGGGAGGGGCTCGAGGGTCCGCGGGACGCAGCAGGGAGCGGCCGAACCCCCCGGGTTGTGGAGGTTGTAAAGAGCCAAAACCTGCGGGGAAAAACAATCCAAAAATTAATTAATAATTTTTAAAAAAAAAAAAAAAAAAAAAAAATAAAATATTTTAAAAAAAAAAAAAAAAAATTAAAATATATTATATTAAAATATATTAAATTAAAATATATTAAATTAAAATATATTAAATTAAAATATATTAAATTAAATATATTAAATTAAAATATCTTAAATTAAAATATATTAAATTAAAATATCTTAAATTAAAATATATTAAATTAAAATA
>NW_020892821.1:574-1138 GCF_003945725.1 Corapipo altera
GGGGTCCAACCATCCAAAAAAAATCAAATTTTAACCCAAAAAAACCCCCAAAACCCCCCGAAAAAAAAACAGAAAAACGGGTAAAAATTAAATAATTTTATTTTTTCTCGGGAGGGGGAATTTTTGGGGGTTTATTTTTATTTTTTTGGGGGGGGTCAGCTGCATTTGCAGGCGCTGACGACCATCCCCGAGAGCTGCTCCACCCTCGCTTTCCTCCCCACGTAGTAAATGATGGGGAGGGGCTCGAGGGTCCGCGGGACGCAGCAGGGAGCGGCCGAACCCCCCGGGTTGTGGAGGTTGTAAAGAGCCAAAACCTGCGGGGAAAAACAATCCAAAAATTAATTAATAATTTTTAAAAAAAAAAAAAAAAAAAAAAAATAAAATATTTTAAAAAAAAAAAAAAAAAATTAAAATATATTATATTAAAATATATTAAATTAAAATATATTAAATTAAAATATATTAAATTAAAATATATTAAATTAAATATATTAAATTAAAATATCTTAAATTAAAATATATTAAATTAAAATATCTTAAATTAAAATATATTAAATTAAAATA
>NW_020892822.1:0-483 GCF_003945725.1 Corapipo altera
AAAAAAACCCCCCAAACCCACACCTGAGACACCCAGGACACACCTGGGCACTAAAAAACCACACCTGAGACACCCAGGACACACCTGAGAGCCCAAAAAACACACCTGGACACACCTGAGACACCTGGACACACCTGGGCACCAAAAAACCACACCTGGACACACCTGGGAGCCCAAAAAAACCACACCTGGGAGCCCAAAAATACACCTGAGACACCCAGGACACACCTGAGAGCCCCAAAACCACACCTGGACACACCTGGGAGCCCAAAAAACACACCTGAGACACCTGGACACACCTGGGCACCAAAACACCACACCTGGACACACCTGGGAGCCCAAAAAACACACCTGAGACACCCAAAACCCCCCCAAAACCACACCTGGACTCTCAGAAAACACACCTGAGACCCCCAAAAACACACCTGAGAGCCCAAAAAAACCACACCTGAGACACCCAGGACACACCTGAGACCCCCAAAA
>NW_020892822.1:583-1138 GCF_003945725.1 Corapipo altera
GCCCAAAAAACCACACCTGAGACACCCAGGACACACCTGAGAGCCCCCGAAAACACACCTGGACACACCTGGGAGCCCAAAAATGCACCTGAGACCCCCCCAAACACACCTGGACACACCTGGGAGCCAAAAAAACCACACCTGGACACCCAAAACCCCCCCCAAAACCACACTTGGGAGTCCAAAAAACACACCTGGACACACCTGAGACCCCCAAAAACACACCTGGACACACCTGGGAGCCCAAAAAACCCCCCCAAAAACCACACCTAGGCACCAAAAAACCACACCTGAGACACCCAGGACACACCTGAGACCCCCAAAAACACACCTGGACACACCTGGGAGCCCAAACTTCCCCCCCAAAACCACACCTGGGAGCCCAAAAAACCACACCTGAGACACCTGGGACCCCCAAAAACCCCCCAGAAACACACCTGAACACCCCCAAAAACCTCCCCCAAGACCCACCTGGGACCCCAAAAAACACACCTGGACACCCAAAAATCCCCCCAAATCCCCCCAAATCCCCCCATAACCCCCCCAAATCCCCCC
>NW_020892823.1:0-487 GCF_003945725.1 Corapipo altera
GGGCTTGGTGTTGGTCCTAAAGCCTCCAGGATGCTGATGGTCTGTTCTGCCAGGGAAGAGATGACTACATTGCTGTCTGTCTTCAAGGGCTGAAGGGCTGTGAGCAAAAGAAACGGAGCCGAGATGAAGCCCTGTGTCTGCAGAGACCCCCAGACGTCCCCTCCAGCCCATGTTCCCCACTCACCACTGCAGATCTCATCCAGCTGCTCTTTGCTTCGGTTCCTCAGGTTCCGCGTGGCCACCCCTGGGCACAAAGCTCCGTCAGCCCCTGCTCCCCAGCGGGCTCCCAGCAGTATGGCCCCTGGCCCTGCCCTCCTCCCCCTCAGCAGGGATGAGCCCAGGAAGCACCAGGAGCTCAGGGGGGTGGAACTCAGCCCAGTGCCCACCAAGCCCAGCCACGTGGGCAGGGGTGGCAGAGGGAGGCCCAAGCCCAGCCTGCAGCAGCTGGGGCTCGGGCAGCCCCAGGGCTGGGCCTGGCTGTGGCTGC
>NW_020892823.1:587-1138 GCF_003945725.1 Corapipo altera
GGGCTGAAGGGCTGTGAGCAAAAGAAACGGAGCCGAGATGAAGCCCTG
Source organism: Corapipo altera (assembly GCF_003945725.1). Taxonomy (NCBI): domain Eukaryota; kingdom Metazoa; phylum Chordata; class Aves; order Passeriformes; family Pipridae; genus Corapipo; species Corapipo altera. Next base: position 636 of record NW_020892823.1, read on the forward strand.
TGTCTGCAGAGACCCCCAGACGTCCCCTCCAGTCCATGTTCCCCACTCACCACTGCAGATCTCATCCAGCTGCTCTTTGCTTCGGTTCCTCAGGTGCCGCGTGGCCACCCCTAGGCACAAAGCTCCATCAGCCCCTGCTCCCCAGCGGGCTCCCAGCAGTATGGCCCCTGACCCTGCCCTCCTCCCCCTCATCAGGGATGAGCCCAGGAAGCACCAGGAGCTCAGGGGGGTGGAACTCAGCCCAGCTACGTGGGCAGGGGTGGCAGAGGGAGGCCCAGGCCCAGCCTGCGGCAGCCAAGGCTCGGGCAGCCCCAGGGCTGGGCCTGGCTGTGGCTGCAGGAGCAGGGAGTGGGGCCAGCTTGCCCAAAGAGGGACCCCGGGGGCTGGGGCTCACCGATGAACCTGATGGCCGCCTCTCGCACACTGGGCTCAGGGTCCTTGAGGTAGCTCAGGCCCTGACGCAGGTACTCTTCAGCCCTGCTCCTGTCCTTCCCCAGCTGGAG
>NW_020892824.1:0-1137 GCF_003945725.1 Corapipo altera
TAATTACAGCAAAGGTTATTCTACCATGTCTGAAATACATCTCAGTCGCGAAAACTGAAGTCTTCTTCCTAAAAGCCTAGCAGGTATAGCATGATAATATAATGGAAAACTCTAGAGGTGTCTAGTCCTGTAAGTAGTGGTACTGTCTTCATATCTGTAATTAAACCTCAGTTAATTTCACACTGTTTTGCAATCTTCTGGGTATTAGTATAATGAAAATAGTAAAAGTATTGTTAATATGCTATAGCTGTCATCAAAAGGCTTGTTCTGAGGACATGAACCTTCTGCAGAAAGATCTCTGTTTGTAATTCACCGCCCATTCAGTTAAATGAACTTAAACAGATTAAACTGAAAAACACCCCACACATTTGCCATTGTCGTTTCAAAAAATATAGAATTAAAGGTATATTGAAATTTAGACCAATTAACGGGGTGGGATCTCTTGCAGCCATAGATGATAGAGGGAAAATTGATTTACTCATTGGATGTGTCTTTCATTCAACTTAGAGAAAAATATTTGCATACAAACATAGTCTAATAGCAGTGGTGTAGACAGTGTTAAGGCAGAGGACAGTCTATGCCACGGGATGGGAGGCCGGCAGGTGGGGGGAGGTGATCCTCCCCCTCTACTCTGCCCTGGCGAGTAACTGCATCTGTAGTACTGAGTCCAGTTCTGGGCTCCCCAGTTCAAGAAAGACAAGGAGCTACTGGAAAGGGTCCAAAGGAGGTCTGTGAAGATGATCAGGGGCCTGGAGCATCTCCCGTATGAGGAAAGGGTGAGGAAGCTGGGCCTGTTCAGCCTCAAGAAGTGGCAACTGAGAGGAGATCTTAAAGGTGTGTGCAAATGCCTTAAGGTAGGTGTCATGAGGATAGGGCAAAGCTCTCTTCAGTGGTGCCCAGAGACAGGATAGGGGCAATGGACACAAGCTGAATCATTGGAAATTCCATCTGAATATGATGAAAAACTTCTTTACTTTGAGGGTGACAGAGGACTGGAACAGGTTGCCCAGAGAGTTTGTGGTCTCCTCTGGAGATACGCAAAACCTGCCTGGACACAATCCTGTGCAATCTGCTCTAGGTGAAGCTACTTGAGCAGGGGGTTGGACTAGAAGATCTCCAGAGGTCCCTTCTGACCCC
>NW_020892825.1:0-1137 GCF_003945725.1 Corapipo altera
CCCCCCCCCGCGGGGCCCCTCTGGATTTTGGGGGACGTGTTCCTGGCCCAGCACTACGTCGTCTTCGACCGCGACCGCGACCGCGTCGGGCTGGCGCCCAGCAAGTGACCCCCGGGGACACCTGGGGACACCTGGGACCATCTGGGGACACCTGGGGACCACCAGGGATCACCAGAGACCACCAGGGACACCTGGGACCATCAGGAACCCCTGAGAACCACCAAGGATCACCGGGGACACCTGGGAATTCCTGGGGACCGCCAGGGATCACCTGGAGACACCTGGGGACACTTGGGGACACCAGGGACCCCCAGGGACCCCCTGGGGACGCCAGGGATCACCAGAGACCATCAGGGACCCCCGGGGCCATCTGGGACCACCAGGAACCCCTCAGGACCACCAGGGACCACCAGAGACCCCCCAGGACCACCTGGGGCACCTGGGACCTCCCCAGACCACCAGGGACCACAGGGACCCCCAGGGCCATCTGGGACCACCTGGGACCTCCAGGAACCCCTCAGGACCACCAGGGACCACCAGAGACCCCCTAGGACCACCTGGGACAACCAGGGGACACCTGGAACACCTGGGACCTCCCTGGACCACCAGGGACCACCAGGGACTCCCCAGGACCTCCAGGGACACCTGGGACCACCCGGAGCCACCAGGGACCATCTGGGACCACCAGGGACCACCAGGGGACACCTGGGACCCCCCAGGACCACCTGGGACCTCTCTGGACCACCTGGGACCCCCCAGGACCACCAGGGACCACCAGGAACCTGCCTGGACCACCAGGGACCACCGGGGACTCCTCAGCCGGCGGGGTCCTCTTGGGAACCACCGGGGCACCCCAAATGACCCCCACCCTGGGGACCCCCCCCTGGACTCCTGGGGACCCCTGGGATTCCTGGGATCCCACCCCCTCCTTCTCCCGAGACCCCCCGGATGTTGGGGTCCCCTTTAGGGACCACCAGGGTCCCCCTGTGACCCCTCCCGCCACAAAATCTGGGTGCCCCCAAGTCACCCCCTCCCACCCCGGGGACTCCTGAGACCTTCACGGGGACCCCCCCAGGGACCCCCTGGACACAAGGGGGGGGTCCCCCCAGGTGACTCCCCCACCCCGGGGACCCCCCC
>NW_020892826.1:0-610 GCF_003945725.1 Corapipo altera
TGGGGTTTATGGGATCCCCGTGGGGTTTATGGGGTCCCCATTAGGGTTACGGGGTCCCTGTGAGGTTTATGGGATCCCCGTGGGGTTTATGGGGTCCCCATGGGGTTTATGGGGTCCCCCCATATTCCCGCCCCCCCATTAGGGTTGTGGGGTCCCCATGGGGTTTATGGGATCCCCGTGGGGTTTATGGGGTCCCCATTAGGGTTACGGGGTCCCTGTGAGGTTTATGGGATCCCCGTGGGGTTTATGGGATCCCCGTGGGGTTTATGGGGTCCCCCCATATTCCCGCCCCCCCATTAGGGTTGTGGGGTCCCCATGGGGTTTATGGGGTCCCTGTGGGGTTTATAGGGTCCCCCCGACGTTATAGGGTCCCCCCGGGGTTTATGGGATCCCCCTGGGGTTTATGGGGTCCTCATTAGGGTTATGGGGTCCCCGTGGGGTTTATGGGGTCCTCATTAGGGTTATAGGGTCCCCGTGGGGTTTATGGGATCCCCGTGGGGTTTATGGGGTCCCTGTGGGGTTTATAGGGTCCCTCCGGCGTTATAGGGTCCCTGTGGGGTTTATGGGGTCCCCCCGGGGTTTATGGGGTCCCCGTGGGGTTTATGGGGTC
>NW_020892826.1:710-1137 GCF_003945725.1 Corapipo altera
CCCCCCCCCCCCCCGCGTGGTCCCGCCCCGCCATTAGGGTTATGGGGTCCCCGTGGGGTTTATGGGATTCTCCCGGAATTTAAGGGGTCCCCCCCATATTCCCGCCCCCCCATTAGGGTTGTGGGGTCCCCCCGGGGTTTATGGGGTCCCCGTGGGGTTTATGGGGTCCTCATTAGGGTTATGGGATCCCCATGGGGTTTATGGGGTCCCCCCCACATTCCCACCCCCCCATTAGGGTTGTGGGGTCCCCATGGGGTTTATAGGGTCCCCTCGGTGTTATAGGGTCCCCCCGGCATTATAGGATCCCCCCGGGGTTTATGGGATCCCCATGGGGTTTATGGGGTCCCTCCGGGGTTTATGGGGTCCCTGTGGGGTTTATAGGGTCCCCCCGGTGTTATAGGGTCCCCGTGGGGTTTATGGGGTCCCC
>NW_020892827.1:0-407 GCF_003945725.1 Corapipo altera
GCATGGTAGAGAATGAATATTGAGAGATGAGCATGAGGTGATCAGCTGTGGAGAGGTAGGGAAAATTGTGGGGGTCAAATCTGTGTCAATGTGCAGCAGAGAGAAGGAACATTTTGGAACAAAGTGAGGCAGTCAGCAGGGGAGAGGCTGAGAAATTTCTGAGGGTCAAACTTGAGCAAATCTGCAGGGCAGAGAATGAATATTTGGAGGTCCAAAAGAGGTAATCGGGAGTGTGCAGTAGGGAAGACTCTGGGGGTTAAAAAGGAGGTAATCTCTAGGGAGAGAATGACTCTTTTGTGTTCAAGAAGAGGTAATCAGGAGTGGGCTGGAAGGGGAAACTTTGGGGGTTAAAAAGGAGGTTCATTCTCTCCAGGGCAGGGAATGAACACATTGAGGTAACCCGAGGT
>NW_020892827.1:507-1137 GCF_003945725.1 Corapipo altera
ATTACATGTGGGTAGGTAAGGAGAATTGTGGGAGTAAAATCTGTAGCAGCGTGAATGAATACCTTGGGGTAAAGTGAGGCAGTCAGTGTTGGGCAGGGAGGGAAAATTTGTGTTTGTAAAATCTGAGGTCACGTGGAGCAGAGAACGTACATCCTGAGGTAAACTGGGGGAATCATTTGTGGACTCATAGGGAAAATTGGGGGGGAAATATCTGAGGTAATCTGCATGGTAGAGAATGAATATTGAGAGATGAGCATGAGGTGATCAGCTGTGGAGAGGTAGGGAAAATTGTGGGGGTCAAATCTGTGTCAATGTGCAGCAGAGAGAAGGAACATTTTGGAACAAAGTGAGGCAGTCAGCAGGGGAGAGGCTGAGAAATTTCTGAGGGTCAAACTTGAGCAAATCTGCAGGGCAGAGAATGAATATTTGGAGGTCCAAAAGAGGTAATCGGGAGTGTGCAGTAGGGAAGACTCTGGGGGTTAAAAAGGAGGTAATCTCTAGGGAGAGAATGACTCTTTTGTGTTCAAGAAGAGGTAATCAGGAGTGGGCTGGAAGGGGAAACTTTGGGGGTTAAAAAGGAGGTTCATTCTCTCCAGGGCAGGGAATGAACACATTGAGGTAACCCGAGGT
>NW_020892828.1:0-453 GCF_003945725.1 Corapipo altera
CTAGAATAGGCCACACCCCCGAAGTCGCCCCTCTCCCTCCCCAAATTGAAATGGGATGAATTTGGAGCCGAAGTTGGGGGGGGGTTGTCCCCAAAATCAGGTCTGAGCCACGCCCACAAACTCGAGACACGCCCACAAACTCGAGGCATGCCCACAAACTCGAGACACGCCCCCCCCAAAACAGACCACGCCCCCAAAATCTCCCCAGACTGGGACAGGATGAATTTGGCACCAAAGTTGGGGGGGTTTGTCCCCAAAATCAGGCCTGAGCCACGCCCACGAACTCGAGACACGCCCACAAGCTTAAGACACGCCCCCAAATAGGCCACGCCTCTAAATTTGCTCCACCCACCCCAAATCCAAACCCAACGAGTTTGGCACCAAAGTCGGGGGGTTTGACCCCCCAAAAATCAGGCCTGAGCCACGCCCGGAAAGTCGAGACACGCCCACGAA
>NW_020892828.1:553-1137 GCF_003945725.1 Corapipo altera
CAAAATCAGGCCTGAGCCACGCCCACAAACTCGAGACACGCCCACAAACTCGAGACACGCCCACAAACTCGAGACACGCCCACCCCAAAACAGGTCACGCCCCCAAAATCTCCCCAGACTGGGACACGATGAATTTGGCACCAAAGTTGGGGGGGTTTGTCCCCAAAATCAGCCCTGAGCCACGCCCACGAACTCGAGACACGCCCACAACCTTAAGACACGCCCCCAAATAGGCCACGCCTCTAAATTTGCTCCACCCACCCCAAATCCAAACCCAACGAGTTTGGCACCAAAGTCGGGGGGTTTGACCCCCCAAAAATCAGGCCTGAGCCACGCCCGGAAAGTCGAGACACGCCCACGAACTCAGGACACGCCCACAGCCTTAAGACACGCCCCCTAGAACAGACCACGCCCCAAAATTTGCCCCTCCCACCCAAATCAAAACCAAATGAATTCGGCACCAAATTTAGGGGCTTTGACCTCAAAATCAGCCCTGAGCCACGCCCACAACCTCAAGCCACGCCCACAAGCTTAAGACACGCCCCCTAGAAGAGGCCACGCCCCAAAATTTGCCCCTCCCACCC
>NW_020892829.1:0-1137 GCF_003945725.1 Corapipo altera
GGTTGGGGTCATGTGCCACACTACTCAGATCTTGTGTCTGGTTTTCTTTCTCGCAGTTGACTCCGAGGCCTCTCCCGATGCCAGGAACCTCTGAGCCAGCCCAGGTACCCCTCCTCTGCATCGAAGATGGATTCACATCCCTGGCTGTCAGCAAGATAAGTGCAGGGCAAAGACCCAGAGAGGGGTTGGGAGTCGGTGCAAGTGTGTGCATTGCCCGGAGGGTTTTTTGCAATTAGTGCAGTGCAGTGCAGTGGGTGTCCTGTAACAGATTATTTGGACACATCGAAGAAAGGACTTACTTTGTATCATTGGATTCACTTGTGCAGGGCAGAGCAGGTCCGGTCTGTGTCATGTCCTTTTTCTCGTTCCTGTTTTGTGTCCTTCTTCTCTTAATTGTGTCACATGATGTGTCTTGTCACTGGTGTGGGGTGTCTCACTTGAGGTCAACCTGGAACTGCTCTGCCCTGCTCCGTGGGTCAGTGGGTAGATAGAATATTGCTCAGAGTCTCCCATCAACATGTCAGTTACCTTAGGCAGTGGAGCCGATGGCTGTACGGTCCTGCCGGATGGAGCGGGTGTACATAACTGGTGTGCAGTCATTATAGCCGAGTGTTGTGGAACTGATGGTACTTGGACAGCAGGGCCTTGCAACTGGGTTATCATTTGTGTTCTTGTAGTCTGCGGTCAGAGTTCTCTCTCGCTCAGTGGAAATGAGTTCTTTCAAGTGGTTAAGATCTGAGTGACCATGTGGGTGACCTGACTAACCCTTTGTTTTTTGTTGGTTTTTTTTTCAGAGAAGCGGACACAATGTACCCCAGACCGAGACCAGTTGAAGCAGCCTGGTAAGAAGGTTGTCTTAGGTGTTGGATGCAGGATGTCAGTTTTAGCCACAGGAGTCCTTTATCTTGTGCCTTTTTGTTCTTTATTTTTCAGATGGGGCACAATCGATCTCAAGGGGTAGTGGCTGAGCAGGGAGACGAGCGAGGTGAGAATTTTACTCCTGAACCGAGTTTGGAGTTAGTTTTAGGATGTTGTCTATGTGGTCAGTGTATGCATATATGTTCTAGCTGTTTAATTTTTTTTCCAGGCCATACACAACCCTTTGCCCGTGTGCTGAAGGTGCCGAAGGTCCATCCT
>NW_020892830.1:0-1137 GCF_003945725.1 Corapipo altera
GGGAGTAGCCATTGCTTGGTCTTTCCCAATTCCTATTACTTGGGTTGTTGATACTCCGGTATGGGTTAAGCAATGGCCTCTAAAACGGGAAAGCCTGGAAGCTGCTCATAAATTAGTGCAAGAACAATTTGATCAAGGACATTTAAAACTTTCTACTAGTCCCTGGAATACACCCATATTTGTAATAAAGAAAAAATCTGGAAATTATCGATTATTGCATGACCTGCGAGCAGTTAATTCACAAATGGAAGCCATGGGGGCTTTACAGCCCAGACTACCGAATCCTGCAATGCTTCCAATGGGCTGGTCTTTGCTGATTATAGATTTAAAGATTGTTTCTTTACAATTCAATTACATCCTCGTGATACTAAACGTTTTGCTTTTATATTACCTGCCATCAATCGAGAAAAACCTGATCAAAGGTTTGAGTGGACAGTATTACCACAAAGGATGAAAAACAGTCCTACCCTATGCCAACTATATGTGGATACTGCATTACAAGCCCTACGGCGTAGATGGCCTGATTGTATAATCTATCATTACATGGATGATATTTTATTCTGTCAACCTGAAGATTTTATGCCCCAGCAGATACAAATAATTCGCAAACATTTGGAACAATTCAAATTAATGATAGCAGATGAAAAAATTCAAACGACAGCACCATGGAAATATTTAGGTTGGACTATCTCCCGACATGCTGTTATCCCACAGAAATTGATATTTCAGTCAAAATTACGCACTGTGAATGATGCACGAAAACTTCTTGGTGATTTACAGTGGCTACGTCCTGTAGTAGGGATCCCTGCTGACCTTTTGGTTGAATTACGACCCCTATTAAAGGGAACAGACCCAACAACAAGGATTACTGTAACAAAGCACCAACAACACATACTCCAACAAATTTTAGACTGTGTCACTCAAGGTTGTGTCCGGAGGCGACAGTGGGATCTGCCTTTGGAACTTACATTCTGGGCTCATAAACGATATGTCTTGGGGGCCATCACACAGTCACAGACAGAAGCGGGGGAGGATATAGGTGTCATAGAATGGCTATCGACTGGCATACAACAGTCTAAAACACTCTTACAAAAAATTGAAATGTTAGCAGCTCTAATAAAAAAGGGTAGAGAGCGT